>NC_141140.1:74019087-74323253 GCF_053477565.2 Lygodium microphyllum
AGGGAGCTTTTCTTAGAGGCCTAAAACCAAAAGTTCTAGTCAATCTGCAAGCTGCAGTAGAAGGTGCAAGATTGTATAATGAAGTTGAAGCAAGGCTGTCTCGATGACCTTAGGAAGAGGAATCCTATCTCCTCCCGTGCCAGCAATGGTATACCCATCAAATGCAATCGCAAGGACTATTCCCAACCCCTATCCTTTGATGCAAACAAATCCACAGTACAATGCATCGAATCTAGAGTGGCCGCAGATGACAATACGTCAAATGATGGTTCAACCACAATAATAGTGGCCTCAAACAATTCCCCTAATGGCAACTCAACAACAATAGTGGAATTCTACCGACTGGAACCAACAATCCCCAGTCTCAATAGGAGCTCTGAATCAGAACAGAACAGAGGATCCTCTAGATCAAGCCAACTAGTTTATGTGGTGATTATAGAGGCTTTCCAAAACCCTATTGCAAGTACTCCAAGAGGCAAAATTTTGAAGGAATACATGTCCAATTCAGTTGCAAGCATCGAGAAGGAGTTGATGGATGTGATTATAGAATAGCTACAGAGGCTTACGGTGAATACCGCCAACATATCCACTCCTGCAGGAGGTGGAAGAGATGTGTTGCGTTCTAATACATGATGCAGAAAGTGCCATCAAGTGGGACATTCAGCCACTGAATGTACCCAAAAACCAATTATCCCTGGAACCTTTTGCTCGTACTGTTTAAGGAAGAACCATACAGAATATATTTTCTCTCTCTAAAGGAGATGCATGAAATAAGGAAGAAAGCAAGATTCAACTTGTTGGAAATAAATACCAAAGCCTGGGGAGTTTGGTCCCAATTTTTACCTAAGGAGGTTTCCCTCTCAGAGTTATAGAGGACAACAGTTTGGCAGTGGTGGCAAGAGATCAGAAGTGGAGTGTTATAGATTTGGAGAAAAGGATCATATCTCACCAAACTACCCAAACCCTAGAAGATCCATAGACTACAAACCCTTATGTAGTCGATGCAAAGGAGAAGGCCACACTGCAAAAGATTGTCCTAGTCCAGCTCCCATGAAAGCTACCACTGATACCCAAAAGAAAACCCAAGAACTTGTCTCCAATTGGGTGGAATTGGAAGTTTTTGCAATAACACATGCCAAGAAAAGAGAACCCACAGTTCCAAAAGAGAACATTCCTTTTGCCAAAACGGTGAAGTTCAACCTTCCCAAGGAGAAATAGAACAATACATAGCAAAATGATGTAGTACAGAGAGCACTGCAGTTGCCCAGAGAGTTACAGAGACAATTATAGAGATAAGATCAAAGGTCCAAGAGATGGAGATCCAAGAGCACTGCAATGCCCAGAATGATGTAGTACAGAGCATTGCCGTGCCACTTCTAGAAGAAGAATGGAAGATAAAAGTGGGGGTTGTCCCATTTCCCAGTAGTTGATTGGAGAAGCACATGGATTCTATTAAAGAATATGTTTTGGTCAAAGACCTAGACACCTTTAAACCAAACCTAACATTCTAACAATGGTTGATGTTGTCTGCTAGTAGCTGTCAAAAGAAATTCAAAAGCATACTGACCAGAAGAAGGGGCATGAGGATTCCTAGAGCATGTGAAATAAGTGGATGTGGCTAATGCCTTCTTGGATCCTAGTACTCTAGAGATTGGTGTGTGGATTGAAGGATGTTTTATTACAAATGCATTGATTGATGGAGGTTCATGAGTGATCATAATGATGGATGTGACAATGAAGGATGTAGGCTTGGTATGTAGCCTACACATTGGTTTATCCGATGGTAGACCAAAGCATAATTAAGCCTTTGGGCATTCTCTCATATGTGAAGACAACTCTTGCAAGAAGAGACTATTGGTTGACCTATCTAGTGGTAAAACTAAATTCCTATGGGACCTCATATCCTCTGTTGCTAGGAAGACCATGACTTTTTGAAGCAAGGGCACATACGGATTGGTTCAAAGGAACCCTAGGTAGAGGACCCAACAAAGTGGTGCTGAAGTTGTATGGATTGCAAAAAGGTAATGGATCCACTTCCATTGAATTCGTCATAAACTCTTCTAATGAGATAATAGATGGCACGTCAGTAGACGAAGAAGTTGTCAAACAAAAAATTCCCAAGAAAACAGAGGCACAATCTCTCATAGTGGGCATTGTAAGCCAACTCTCAAAAGAAGCAAAGTTTTTGTCAATCGGTGGATACCGCTTGCTTGAACCCGAAATGACTTCTGAAATCACCTCTAACAACAAGATAGAAGCAAGGATGTATTGTTTTCCCTGTTACATGACTGTAGTAGAGACAAAGACAAAGATGGAGACTGTAGCAGAGACAGAAACAGAAGTAAAGACAGATGCAGAAGCAAAGGCGGTAGAGGATACCATAGAGAGCCTATTCTTGTTTTACAAAGCCCCTATAGAGGTTGAAAAGAGAGTCTAAAGAGGACAAAGATGACATTGCAAAAGAAGATTATGATAGTGTATTGGAGGAATCTATCCTACACCGGTAGAAGGCACAGATGAGGAAGAAGTTTCAGTGGCTATACAAGCTGAAGATCCCATGTGGTTAGACAAAATGAGTATGGTACCCTTTGGATTTGTAAATGAGTCACAACATATGCAAAATATCCATAAGAAATGGATTAGGCAAAATAAGCCTTCCTTCAATAGTGGCTCTTGTTGTCTGAAGCTACCCTTCTCAAGAGAGAATGATGATGATGCACCTAGCCAACAACCACCAGCCCTACACCACCCAAACAGAACTTCGAAGGTTCCTGTTGTGTAATGTTCCTAAAGCTGTTCTCAAAAGATGAGTCCTCAAGTCAAGAGATAAATAACCCTTCCATCAAACCCGAATCATCCTTGATACCCTTTCAGCATCCCAAGGAGCAAGCTCAGTCCCCTCACTAATAGAGGACAATGGTTCCAGTGGAGCATTAGAAGAGGAGATTACTCCCTTGAAGGAGTCAGATCTCTACCTAGAAGTAGTCCATGGTGGGACCTTCATTCGTGATGTGAAATGTGAAAAGCAATTAACATTCGTAGATGCTGATGGTATTGAATGTCACGTGAAGGTGGGTACTAGTCTTCTGAAAGAGGAATTGTTGATACTGCATGACCTTCTGAAAGAGAACTTGGACGTGTTTGGATGGTTATACAAATATATAAAGGGGATTGATCCCATGGTGTGTCAACATCACATCGACCTGGAGTCTGATGCCAACCCTATGAGGCAAAGACAGAGGCACATGAATCCAAATTACTCCACTCTCGTGAAAGCCGAATTGCTGAAGCTCCTTGAAATTTAGTTTATCTATCTAGTGGCCAATAGTGAATGGGTTTTGCCTATTGTGGTAGTACCCAAGAAGAATGGAAAGTTGCAAAAATGTGTGGACTTCCAAAAGCTAAAATCCAAGACTAAGAAGGGCAATTTCCTTATCCCTTTCATAGACCAACTGTTGGACACAGTGACATGCCATGAACTCTATTCCCTCTTGGATGGATTTAGTGGATAAAACCAAGTCCAAATCGTAGAAGAAGATCAATCCAAAATAACCTTCACAATAGAATGGGGAACCTATGCTTACAGAGTGATGTCATTTGGGCTCTATAACACTCATGCTACCTTCCAATGAGTGATGATGGCAGCATTCCAAAATAATCTGCATGACTTCATTGGGGTGTATCTAGATGACTTATGTGTCTATAGCCTCTAATCCGTGAGCATTGGGGACATCTGGAGTAGTTCTTTGACACATATCGAGAGTATGGAATCTCTCTCAACCATGACAAACGTGTCTTTGGAGTCTTGTCAGGAGTTCTTTGGGGCCACATTGTCTCTGCACAAGGGATAGCAATAAACCCTGTAAAGATTGAGAAGATTATAGCTTTAATAATGCCAACTAATCTCAAACAATTGAGGGGATTTCTTGGCCATATGGGCTATTACAGATGATTCATTGCACACTTTACGAGACAGAGGCATCCCCCTTGCATAAGCTCTTGACAAAAGATGCAGAGTTTATGTGGACCAGTGATTGTGATGAAGCATTCAATACTCTTAAGAAGCACCCATCCTGCAACACCTATTGATTGGATGAAGGAATTCCATGTGCACAATGATGAATCTATTGAAGACTTAGGCACAAGTTTATGCCAAAAAGGCTCCTCAAAGTCAGATCAACCCATCTATTATGCAAGCCAAAAATTAACCTACAGAGAAAAAAACTATACAGTGACAGAGCTTGAATGCCTAGCAATGGTGTTAGTCTTGGAGAAATTCTGACACTACCTGCTGTCTTCGATGCATTTCAAATTCTATATGGATCATGAGGCCCTATCAATCCTAATCAATAAGGTAGATGTGAAGGAAAGAATGATGAGATGGCTCCTTTTGTTTTAGGAGTTTGACTTTAAAGTGGTTACCAATCCCAGTTGTTCCCATGTCTTGGCTGATCATTTGTTGTCACACGAATCCCTCAGAGCGATGATGAGGAGCAGGATGATCCTAACCTTTCTGATGCTTCCCTTTTTCTAGTCGAAACTGTAACCCCATGGTATGTAGACATAGCCAACCTCTTGGTAACACAACAATATTCTCCTAGTATCTTTAGATGTGAGAGAAGAATAAGCTTCTGTTGGAATCAACCATCTATACCTTGTTAGACAATGCTCTATACAAGAAAGGTAAGGATGAAGTACTACGAAGATGTATAGTAGAAGATGAGATTTAAGCAGTGCTAAAAGCATGCCATGATGAGCCCTCTCTATGGAGGTCACTTCGTAGGAAAAGTGACAGCCAACACATAAAGGCCTTGCTCATGCAGGGTATTGGTGGCTGACCTTGTCAATGAATGGGAAAGCCTAGCAAAACTAGTGCGATGCCACTGCAACCCATCCTTCCCCTAAAGCCATTCGAGAAGTGGAAAATTGACTTTGTGGGGCCAATTGATCCACCATCTAGAAGGAAGGAGAATAGATACATCCTAGTATGGATAGACTACGTGACAAAGTGGTGTGAAGCCAAAGCTCTGAAGCGACATAATGGCAGAGGTACTCACTTTCTTAACAAAATTATGGAAGAATTGACAAAGTTGTATAAGGTCCGCCATCACAAGTCCATACCTTACTACCCCAAAGCCAACGGCCAAGTCAAAGTTACCAATTGCATCCTCAGCTCGATATTGACAAGGACGATTGCTGCACATCGCCATGATTGGGACAATCAACTTAGAGAGGCCCTCTGGGTATACAAAACCTCCTATAAGGCTACTACATGACATACCCCTTTCTAGTTGGTGTATGGTACAAAAGCCGTTTTCCTTGTTGAATTGGAGTTACCCTCTCTACGTGTGGCTATCAAAAGAGAGCTTGGGAGATGACGAGTACTTGCAACATTGTCTCTTGCACTTGGAATGCCTGGATGAGACTCGTAGGATGGCTCTATAGTGTATGGAAGCCACATAAGCTTGGTCATGAAAGCTTCATCAAGCAGAAGGCGTTTAAGGAAGGTGATTTAGTCCTTGCTTATGATTCAGGTTTTGGCCAGTTTCCAAGAAAGCTTCAACAACCATGGATGGGCCCCTATAAGGTACTTGATGTCAACCCTAATGGCTCTGTCCAAGTACATGCAGTCGATGCTTTTGATGATCCCTTTTTAATTAATGGCTATCGCCTAAAGAAGTATTTCCCCGCTAGGGATCTTGACAATCACCTTTGATAGTCCCTTCATTCCTTGTGCCTCAATTGGTAAGGCTTTGCCTATTGCTCCTGATATCTCTCCTGCTTATTGTGATGAGGTAGCCTCGTTCTTCTAGCCCATTGTAGCCACCTCCCACATCTACTTTACTCCCTTGCCGTCTGATCCAGTAGAGGTGGCAACGAGGATGGTTCTAACAAATGGTATTCTTGCCATTTTTCTATTTGAAAAGAATATTAAAAAAAAACATAAATATATATCGGTCATGGGAGAAAGGGACTTGGTCCCTGTCATGCTGACCTTTTCTTCGTGAAAAGGTGGAAACACCCTCGAGAGTAGGGAATAAGAAAAAAGAAACATTAAAAAAAACGATAAGAATAAAAAATCAAAGCTGCTATGGGAGAAAAGGAAGAAATTCCATGTCATAATACACCTTGTTTCGAGAAAAGGTGGCACACACCTTTTGATGAGAAGCTAGCTGTGGAAAAGGTGGTAACACCTTGCAGTCCAGGATAGTGGACTCATTTGTCGATCTTCTAAGATGCCGTTTCAAAGCTGCCTCCCTTGGTGCATTGTATCCTGCAATCCCATCAATGCTTCTGACTCTTATAGTACCAGATGATATTTTCAATTTGCAATCCAAGTATAGACTTGTTGGCTGCCTTCCTGGGTACGCTTCTTCATCAACCGATACAAATTGACATCATTAACTAGACAAAGCCGATCTTCATCGACAATCCTTTGAGTGTTGTGAGCTTTCATCCTAACTAGATGGAGATGTGAATATGGGCTGCCCTCTGTATTTATCAATAGAGTGTGAGATAGAGGGTGGGGTGAGTGACCAGTCTTTGCCCTTTATATTCAAATGAGAGATGAGATGTGTGAATGAAGCATTGCACGCACGGGATGGGCCTCTCAATGTACAAAGCACAATTTGTCCCCGTACACGACACTATAAGGCTCTTTGGCCTTTCTTCTCACACCATATGCGGGCACAGGGCGGGATGCACTACTACACCATCAATTGCGCACAAGGCATATAACCTTCACACAAGTGGCAGCAATGATTACATCAATGGGTATGAGGAGCGGGTTGCCCTCCTGTATTTCTCAATAGAGCGTGAAATAGAGGGGGTGTTGAGCATGATTGAATTCCCTTTCATCAACTAAGAGGTAAAGATTGAGGGACGTTACGACAATTGGAATCATGTATGTCCTTGTTTCACTATGCACACATGGGACGGGCATCCTTCATCATCAATACATACCTCACTTTTTTTGGCGCGCTACATGACAAGGCTCCATGGCCTTCCTTCTTGCACTTGTGCCAGATGGGTTGGGACGCATTGATGCACCATCAAACTGTGCATGCTAGCATACTCCCTCGGAATCATCCCTCTTATCAATTTCTAAATCAGGTGTGAGCTATGGGTTTCCATTATTATCCCTCGAGTGATGTGAGTCATGGGGTGAGCAACTGATCTATCATTTTAATATGAGTGAATGTCGAGATTGAGCGTTGTATCCCTCGCCATCGACAATTGAACTAGCTCTTCATAAAAAATGTTACCTCCATGGGTACTGCTAAATGAGTGTGACATGGTGAGTCGTGGTACCTCCTGCCAATGACTATGATCCTTCACGTGTTAACAACGATTCACATGGACCATCTGCAAATTGGGCCAAGTTCTTCTAACCCTACCCCTTTTATTTACAAGAGTCGATCATGTTTTAAGTATGGGGACGTATGGATATGAATCATGATCAAATGTTAGGCCCCTGTTGATTAGTCAATCCGATCTATTAAGGTTTTAAGTGTGAGGATGCATCCTATGTTATCAAAATTTTCATGTGATTTTGTGCTTGTTTTTCCTGTTTTTCCCACCATCCCGTAGACATTTTTCTTTTTTGTTGCCCCATATTTAAACTTATGGATTGTTGGGAATTAATTTTTGTTTGGGTTTTTGGGTGTATTTTTACCGTTTTTTCATATAAATAGGTCCTATTCTCATCAGAAGTGCATTCTGACATGATAGCCGTGCTTGCCTCTTCATGGGATGAGTTTTTTTCTTTCTACATTTTGTTATGATTGTTCGATTTTGTGAAATTAATTTTTGTGTGTATTTTTGTGCTTGGTTTTTTATATTTTCACGTGAAACCCCATTTTTGTCGCCAAATGTATCGGTGGCATTGCCCATGCCCATCTCCCCATTGTCCTACACAATATTTCTTTTTATAACATCTTGATCCGATGCAAGAATCTCTTTGAATTAAATTTTTTGGTTAAATTTATGTTTACATCCCGTACATGTTGTGTCACAGACCAGTTTTTGCCTCGATCCATGTGTTAGGTCTTCGCGGTGTCGCGTTCAAGCGTCCGGGTTCTTCATCACGTCTGACCATTCCCATCGGCACAAATTTTTTTATCCCTAGCCCGTGTTCGCATGTGAGACGGGAAAAAGCACCCTTTATTTAAAAAAATACAAAAAACACCAACAAAGTTAAAATTTGAAAAAAGAAAAAACACAAAACTCCCTCTCCACCAACCGTCCACATCCTGACCCCACAACCCCCACTCCTCTCTCCTTTTCTCTCCCTCTCTCTCTCCCTCCTCTTCTTCTTCTCCCGTATCCTCTTCTCCTCCATATCCTTCTTCTCCTCTTCTTCTCCTCCCCATCTCCTCCTCCATGTCTCCTCTTCTTCTCCTCCCCATTTCCTCCCTGCCTCCTCTTCTTCTCCACCCGCCTCCCTCCTCCCTCCTCCCTCCTCCTCCTCTCTTTCTCCTTCCCCTCTCTTCCTTGTGCCACCCTCTCGCCTTGAACAGTCGCTCGCTGGAAGGAGTAGCCACCCGCCGACAATAGTCGCCAACGCTGGAAGGCATCGCCGCCACCTTGAATAGTCGCCATTCACCAGTTTGCTGGTAGCCACCGATGTGGCCGTGCCCGATCGTTCGCGTCGTCACACCACCGCGAACGTCAAGCCCTGCTGGTCTTCCCCAACGCCTCACCGCCTTCTTGCAACTCGCCGGCCATCCCCCATGTGGCCCCAAACCCCCTTCGTGCCCACCCGATTGGGACAATCCCCCCCAACCTTTACATTTAAAAAAACCACTATATATTTAAAACACAAAAAGAAAGAAGCAGAAAAAACAAACCCTCACATTTTTTGAACTAAAGAATACATTTTCACAAAAAAACTCCCCCTACCCCTCCCTCTTTCTTTTTCCCTTTCTTCCTTCGTGTTTTTATCCCCCTTCTCCAACGTGTGACCACCCACCTTTTCCACCGTGCCGTATTCATGTGTTGCCTCCACAAGGTCTTGTTCACATGTGGGGTTTTGGTTCTCGTGAGTGCGTGCGTGCTAGTGGTCATTTACGCGCGAGGACATGTGTGCAATTTTTTCTGCATGGTGGAGAGCTTGCACATGTTCACACGCAGTCCCACGTAGTTCTTGACTAGGTACCATATTTTCGACCTTTTTAATTTTCTCAAAAAACCATAAATACACTAAAATTTTTCTAAAAACCATAAAATAAAAAATATATAAAAATACATTTTTTCTAAAAAAATTAGAACATTTTTATTAATTGAAAAATACCAATAAAAATAGCAAAATATTGAACTATTAAAAAATTTCAAAGACATTAACATGTCGTAAAAATTCAATAAAATTAAAAAAGGGAATTTTCCAAAAAATTCTAAATAAATTTCCATCATGATTAGGATAAGTTAAAAATACATAAAAAAGTAGAAAATATATTGAAAATGATTTACTTGAAGAAAAAACAACTTAAACAATGAGAAAATTTACAAAAATAGTTGTTTAAATGCACAAAAAATTCTTTTCATATTCCTAATATTTGTGTTACCATTTGGGTACTCACCTTCATCTATTTATTTATTTATTTATTTATAAGAGATTAAAAAAACATCAAAATAAAAAAACACAAAATCTAACTTAAAATACATAAATATAAATATATAAAAAAATACAAATTAAAAAAAAATCATAACACATTATCACCTAGGTGTCAAACCTTACGTATCCCCATTCTTTTTATATTAGTATTAGTATTTGATTTTTCATACCTGACACAGGAGGCCCTTAGTCGCCTTGTTGTTTTCATACGAGGATTTTTCTCTTCTTTGGCTTGTTTGGAAGTGGGATTTTATGCATCAAACCTTATGGGTATCCATACACCACAAGGTTTTTTTCTTTTTTCCTCCTTCACATGCACCATCACACATATATATTTGTAATTAAAAATCAATTGATTGTTGCACCCACAAAATAAATAGAATGCACATTCTAAATTTTTAATTAAAAAGAACTAGTTGTTGATTCATAAAAGAAACCCCACCGTTGCATGAGCACATAACACCATAACTCATTTTATTTTGTACTTTAAAATCCATTCATAGTGCATGCACACACACGCTATACACACATTTAATTTGTAAACAATGACGAACCTCCCAAAGTCACGCATACATGCGCTTTGCACCACAGATCATATAACTTTTTAAAAGTAAATTGCATTTGTAGAGATCCCTAGTCTAGTATAGATTCCGATACCCGAGATGTTTGGTAGCTCCCTTCTCTCGTTCTTGTCTTGTACCAACCTCTTTGTTGTGCAACAGGAAGGACAACAAGATCTGCAGATTCCTCCTTCCTTGCAAACTGTACTTTTTGGATCTATGATTTCACAGCTAGTTTCTGGTGTTCAGTCTACTTTGGAGACTTCCATGACTTCCTGTCTTCGGAAAATCTATATGGGAGTATATGCTTCATTGCAAGACAAGGTGGATTCTTTGACTAGTTAGCTTAGTAAAGCTCTGGAGGATTTAGCTTCTGAAAAGACTACTTTGAGTGATATCCATACACAAATGACTATAGCTACAGCTTTGATGGATTCATAGAAGGCCATGATTGAAGAGTTAGAAGCTAAGGTTGCCACTTTAGAGGAAGCGACTGTGTCCTTAAACAAAGGAGAAATATGCCGCTCTTGAGGAAATGATAGACTCAGCTCGTAAGCTTGGTATATGTGAGGGCCAATTGCAACACTCTCAATAAACTATAGAGTCGCAAATGAAGTTTATTGAAGAACTTAATCATAAAGTTGCTACTCTTTCTATTCCTCTTCTAGCCCCCCCGGTGATGTCTTCTTTGTTGTCTAAGGAAGAGCTAGATCATTTGCAATAGAAGGCTAAACTGTGTGATGGATTTTTTGCCAAGGTAGAGCGCCTTCTTCAGTAGCATATGAATTGTGTTCAAGAAGATTTTATCCACTATGGTGAAATGGTGTCACCTCCATCATCCTTTTGGATTCAATATCAATAGCAACGCTTTGCATTGTACATCTCCTTGAGTAATGTGGACTTAGAACATCTAGAGGATGGGTGGTAGAAGATGTGGTCAGTTGATTTACTCAAAGCAATGTTTGATAGATTTGTTGATGAGTTGATTTATCATGAAGCTTAGTAATTATCTTTTACGTATCTCCAAGGAGATCTGCACATCCCTGATGAGGAGACATGAATCTATATGTAGAAGATGTAATTTTGCAAGCAGTCATGTATGTCCATTCAACTGAAATGAATTTGGTTGATGGGTTGAAGAATTATTATCAACAGACATTGTGGTATAAAGTCTATGCTTGGCATCCTCCTTTGGATGATGATGTTCTGGATCTTCACCGTCAATGGAGTGTCTTTCACAAGTTAGATATTCAACCATTGAGATCCCAAGTGTTGAACCATATTGCTAACAATCCCTTATTCACAGAGGATTTCTTTTCAGCTTTTGATTTTCAACGTTTCATCTATCCATCTGATCCTCATGATATCCTATTTGATTTCTTAATTTCTTATCAATTACCCTTTGTATATTACTATCCTTATTAGCTCAAAAATATCCTTAAACCACCATAGACATATCCTAGTACATTGGGGATTCAATATGTGACCAAACAAGCATTAATGTTTGTACTATATGCAAGTAGCAATACCAAATATAGCTAGTCCACTACTATACCTAGCAATATTTTCTCTGTTGAAACAAGAGTATTCAGACCTCAAAATAGCCCCAAAACATCTCATTTAGTTGCCACTCTATGCAAGAGTTGATACATGTCCAACCGGTTAGAATATATTGTATGTATGTCAAGTGAAGATGATAGGTATCCTTCCTGTAGACAATAACCAATCACAATACCCTGATATAACTAGAAAAAAATCAGTCCAAAATTTGGACTTTCAGCACTCACAATATCTCAAAAAGCATCTACCACTACTCAAGTGGTATGATCCAAGCATTTGTCAGTGCATCACAAATACTTCAACCCTGTAGGTATATTGTTTCCAAATTCATGATAGTAACCAGTTCACTGCTTTTAGCCTATAAATAAACTCCAAAATTGATCATTTTACACTCCAAGATCATGCTCAAATGCATGATAATAAGAGCATATACATTGTTAGGATGAAAGCCACCAGTGCCCTAGAACCACCTGTTGTTTACTGCAATAAACAGCCAAGTCTGCACAGATCTGTGCTAAATATCTCAAAATTTGTGCGGAATTTGAACTTGACATTCAGAGAATTGGGCAGAAATCACATTGCGTCAACATCCACATGGACCATCACAATACTTTGTTTTAATTAAAGATTCCCCTTGTCTGTACCAGTTCTGAGATGGCTGTTCACTGCCTAGGGAGGGCTGCCCCGCGAGGGACAACATTCTACCACCGTCACCCGATCGGCACGCAGAGTCTGCCCTCACCGCTAGGGCAGCTCGGGCAAACCCTCGACAGCCCCTCTGAGGTCAAGAAGCAGATCCCTAGACCCATCCCTCAAAGCCAATCCAAAGTTACGAATCCATTTTGCCAACGATGAGTAGGAGGGCGTTGGGGTTGTGATGCAACTTTGGGCACAAGCCCAAGTGAAACAGTCCCTAGTGCAGATCTTGGTGGTAGTAGCAAATATTCAAATGAGAACTTTGAAGACCGAAGTGGGAAAGGTTCCATGTGAACAACAATTGGACATGGGTAGTTGATCCTAAGAGATGGGGTAGTCCTGTGTCAAGGTCGTAATGCACACCGCTCATTGAAAGGGAATCGGGTTAATATTCCCGAACTGGGATGTGGCGATGGACGGCAACGTGACTGGCAGGGGCCCCGAGAAGAGTTCTCTTTTCTTTTTAACAGCCTGCCCACCCTAAAATCTAATCACCCGGAGCTAGGGTCCAGTGGGCTGGTAAAGCACGGCACGTCTCGTGGTGTCTTGTGCGCCCTCGGTAGCCCATGAAAATCTAGAGGAGCGAATGCCGATCACACCTAGTCGTACTCATAACCGCATCAGGTCTCCAAGGTAAACAACCTCTGGTCGATAGAAGAATGTAGGTAAGGGAAGTCGGCAAAATGGATCTGCAACTTTGGGAAAAGGATTGGCTCTGAGGGCTGGGTCTAGGCGTCTGCTTCTTGACCTCGGAGGCTATCGAGGGTCTGCCTGAGCTGCCCCAACGGTGAGGGTGACGGGGGCAAAATGTCGTCCCTCACGGGCGGATTTTCCAATGCTCAAAATTTCTTCTACAAAGTTGTAGATCACGTTGAAATGGTTAAGAATCATGAGTCGTTTCTCTGAAATCCATTTCTGTAGTAAGATATGGCTTCTGCAAAAAAAAACGGGTTGGATGCACATTCTCCTTTTATGACGTTGTTTTCAGATATGACGTCTTGATGTCAAATGGCCACTGCCAAGCCTTCAAGATTTAGGCATTTAGGCTCTAATACCATGTTTGAGATTCAAAGGGAGAGAGAGAGAAAGACATGGAGCTGTAACAGAGAGTAGTGAACTCTCATTGTTCTCTTCTTCTCATTCTTCCATAATGCTTACTAAAGTCTAATCACACATAACTGAAAAACACACTAGGTCACTAACTAACAGTACCACTAACTGTGATTGAGTTTGATCAACTCAGTTATTACCCCACACATGTAGAGAGACAACTAAGACGATAGCTATCTAGATCAAGTCGGTCATGTCGGTGATACTGATCACAAGCTTGATTCTCAACACACCCTACCATTGGATGGACCCGTCGGGGGTTACGCCCACCTACTTTCCTTTGATGATAGAATCATCTTTAGTTTTTTAATTATCTACAACACATTTATTGGAACATATACGACCAACATCCTTAATTAGTTTGTTAAATCACATGTTCCTTCATGTAATTTATCTCACGAACATGCATATAATTCAAATAATCCTTGAATAAAACAAACTTCTTTATTATATTGGAAGTTATTACAATTTCCATCTTTTGGACCCTATGAAAGATACACATAATTCCACAAGGGTATTTAGCCCACCAAGATTCCACCCTTGTAACTAATATTTAGGGTTCCAGGATCCCATCCTGAGTCATGAAGGGGCTTGTTTGATTCTAGGGATAATGCAGAATTTATAGCCAAAGCCCCCCTAGCACCCACATTTCCTACTACCCGAGACTATCCCTACTGATAGACCTTTCGCTAACAGAGCCGGTCTAAGCCTCATGAAGCGATAACCATGACCCCCTATCAAATGATGCAATGGCAATCACATCGTTGTGCAATTCACAACTTCCATAGCCAAGGTAGACCTCATCCTAAGGTAACCTTACATTCTAATGAAAATTATCCTCCCCATAAAGAAGTGTTGAGTACATCTCTCACCACATCTTAAGAAAGGCATGAATTCCCGTTTGGGCTATCTTACCCAACATAAGCGAAATTCCTTAAAGAAATATATTGTGCCAATAACTTAATGAGATGACTTATAGATCCTTTAAATAGAGTTTCACCTTTTAAGTGACACTTAACCTTGTCGTGTTTGACAATAATCATATCGAGTTATTTTACTAAACTCGAGTGTGTATAAAGTCATATGTGCAATAACCTCTTGTAACTCTTTCCATCATGATTCCATGATTTAGAGTCTCAATTAATCTAACTACAAATTATAGCAATTAATTGTTTATACTAGTATGCTTTCTAGATGAAACTGTCAATTCGTGTAAGTGTAAAATATAGAGCTAATATTTTATGCAATTATTTTATGTGGCAAAATAATAACCTAGTTTGGTACGATGACATTGGGAATTTCGTCTTTGCTCGTGCTTGCGTTTGCCACACGCGATGTTCCATTAGTAGTGGCAACTTCGGCAACCTCAAGCACTCCCGTATCTCTGGCAATACTCATTTCTTGACTAGTTGTGGTGGTTCCCATGGTCTTTTCACCTCGTCACTTTGGAGCAATTGTCCGTGAGTGTGTTATTTGAGAGAGATAGGGAAGGTTGAATAAATTCAAGATGGGAGAGCATAAGAGAAGATGGCTTAGTTAAAGACCGAGACAAAGGGATTGAGCTAACTCTCTCCCTCACAGCCTCTTGGGGTAACTCCTCTCTCTCTCTCTCTCTCTCTCTCTCTCTCTCTCTCTCTCTCTCTCAAGCTCCTTCTCGCAACCTCTTGGAGGGGTATCCTTTTACCTCCCTCTCTCTACCTCTCTCTCGCAGCCTCTCGGGGTCTCCTTGCGCTTTGCATGCCTCATATTTATAGCTAAACAAGAGAATATGGGTTGTGGCTGAGAAGAAGAGCTCTTTATGGAGGGGATCTTGGTAAAATCAGTGATCTGAAACTTCTAGGATGCAATTTGATGCTCAAATCACAAATTTGATGGTTTTGTTGGCTATGTAAGGGGGCTAAAACCCCAAGTCACTTGATTAGAAATCTTTCTGATCACTCCTTCTTCTTCCTGTTTGAAGTGTTGTTTGTTGCCTGTAAACTGCGATCGCGATGCACATGATTTTGCCAATCACTCTTTTTTTGTATTAAATCTCCAAACTGGCTTAAGAAAATCACTTACTTTTGTTACATGACATCCTGTTCTAGAAATTTCCATATCTTTTTAGGATATTTACAATAAATAATATCTAAAATATACTAGTTTTATCCAAAAATCTAATATTTTTGGACCATCCATACTATACACATTGACACTAATGATTAATATGGCTCATAACTCTCATTCACGTGGTAACTTCCGTGACGGGTGGCTATAGTCCTTGTCAATTCAAAAAAAAAAAATCATGTTATGATCCTCGATTTTATTTATTTATTTATTTTTAATGTTAGTTATTAACGTTAGTTAAATTTTTTACTTTAGTTAGTAACCTTACTAACTTATCGATTGACTAACTAACTTTTGAACTAACCAACTAGCTTTTATTGCGTGGAAGTGTTACAATCATGGTGTTATTGCTTATGAATGTAGAAAGCTAGATGGTAAAGAAAGAGAACTCCATGTCTATGAGCAGGAAATGTTAGCCACACTTCATGCCACTAAGAAGTAGTACCACCACATTTATGGTAGCCATTTCAAAGTCAAGATTGATCATTGAGTGTTGAAATATTTTCTTTCAAACCTAATCTTTCTCCCAAATAGAGAAAATGGTTAGCTACACTACAAGGCTATAACTTTGAAATTTTCTATATGGCAATCAAAGATAATATAGTGATAGATGCATTATCTAGGATGTGGACAAGTTCTATTTCTACTATTTCTAGCCTATATAAAGATTGGATCCAAGATAATCAGGAGGAATATTTATTGGATAAGCACATTGCTAACATAATAAAGAAATTACAACAAGGCAATGAATCTAAATTTCCCAATTTCAAGTGGCAAAATGGACTTATTTGGTTTAAATGGAGAGTGTACTTGACTCCTCAAACATAATTTAAGCAATGCATATTACAAGGTCTTCTCCTTTGGGAAGGCATACTAGATTGTTAGAAACCTTTGATAAGATTCATAAATGCTTTTATTAGAAAGGACTTTGGAAAGATGCCGAATATTATGTGATGCAATGCTTACCATGTTAAGAGAATAAAGATTCCAATTTGTTACCTAGTGATCTACTTCCGTCCCATTACCCATTCTATATGGTAAATGGATTGGCATAAGCATGGATTTTACTACAAGATCACCTACCACTAGTAGCCCATTTTATACCTACCAAGTCAAATATTCAACCAAATAAGTGGCAAATCAATTCACGGAAGGAATTCTTGACTTCATGGATTACCTACAAAAATTCTTTCTGATAGAGGTAGAAAATTCATGGGAAATTTCTAAGAAAACCTCTTCATTTTCATGGGAAAATTTTTAACTCCAAGCATGGCCTATCATCCACAAATAGATGTGTAGTCTAGTTATAGAGTCACTTGTGTATCCTCATGTCAGTCACCTAACATCCAGTGAATAATATCCAAACATATCACCAAGGCACATAGTGTATGCCAACTCATGTAGAGCTCAACATCTTAACACTCCCCCTTGAGCTTAGCATGAGCCTGTGAACTCCAAGCATAGTTCTGAAGCATTGAAGCTTCTCAACTCCCAAGGCTTTGGTCAAAATATCGACAATAAGTCAATATCACTTGCCGAAACCCACTCTCGAATGAAATGATAATGGACCTCTGTGTTTGGTCCACGCATGATACACTGGGGTCCTAGCCAATTGAATGCTACTAAGGTTACCACCATAGATGATAATCTTCTTATCCACCTACATCTCCAAATCACGAAGTAGCTTATGTAACTAAGCTACCTCACATGCTACAATTGCAACACTCGTGTACTCTACCTCTATACTAGATAAGAGGCAACTGTCGATTGTTTCTTGTTACTCCAAGTAATAGCACCATTGTCAAAAGAAAACATAAAACCACTAGTAGATCTCTTGTCTAAACTACTACTAGCCCAGTCTGCATTTGTATAACCATGCAAGTCCAATGGTACACCTGCACCATAGAATAACACATAGTCCAATGTGGACTTGACATAGTGCAATGTGTGGCACACTACATCCAAATGTGGATTTCATGGAAGATGCATAAATTGAATCTCTAAACCAACAATGTAGTTTAGGTCTGGCCTAGTGATTGTCAAATAGATAGGATTGCCCCAATCTTTTTATACATAATGATATCCTCAATCAAGTCACCCTCATGTGTACTAAGCTTACAATTAACATCCAAATGTATAGAAATAGGCTTGCAATCAGCCATACCATAATTTTTTTATATCCAATGCATATTGTCTCTATGACAACCATATATCCTCTAGAGTCTTGATTATCTCTATACCAACAAAGTAGCACAGCTCTCCTAAATCCTTCATCTCAAATTCGGCCTTGAGAAGACCCTTTACAGTGTCATTCTTTGCCTTTGTATCATCCACAATGATCAAATCATCAACGTATACAATAATGACCATGATACTGCATCACTCTCACATACATAGAGTAAGTAGTCAAATTCTACTCTATGAAATCCAATGCTAATAAGGTATTCTACAATCCTATCATGCCATGAGCTTGGTGCTTGCTTCACTCCATATAAGGCCTTACAAAGCCTGCATACATAATCTAGATGATTCTCATTCACATAACCAGGTGGCTACTACACATAAACTTCCTCTTGCAACTCCCCCTGCAAGAAGGCATTCTTAATATCCATTTGATGCATGATCCAACCTTTTGATGGAGTCACTACTATGACAACCCTTATAGTAGCCATTTTAGCTAGTGGAGCAAAGGTCTCCTCATAATCAATACCATGATTCTGTATATATCCTTTGGCAATTAGCTATGTCTTATAGCGCTCAATAGATCCATTTTTGACCTTGTAAACCTATTTGTAGCTAATAGCTTTCTTGCCTTCAAGTAAGGGCACTAACTCCCATGTGTCATTATCCATAAGTGTAGCCATTTCTTTATCCATAGCATGATCCCAATACTCATTACCATAGATTATTTTAGCGGCTATATGTCACAAAATAGCTATACTTTTATTTTTTTGGATTTTTTTTTCGAAACTCGAGTAGGTTGAGTTATAACTCCAAAAATTTTTATTCGCCAACATTTCTAAGGTATATTGAGATTTTGAAGGCTCTTTTGCCATTCATGCAAAACAAATATTGAAAGAAATATATTAAATTTTACATAGTATTTATAAGTTATAGGATATATATAGAAACATTTGCCACATATACATATGTACTCATACACATAGTACATACATAGACACATATTACATACTGCTTATCCTTGCTCCTTCTTTACATACTCATATACATAACTCACACACACCCCTCCAGAGTCCACACACACACACATTACTTAGCATTACATCTACTCTTGTATTCATACATATATATACATAATTCTTAGAACCAAAAGGTTTGAGATACTCATGGTTCAATAACTTGAGCTAGTCAGATCTTTGAAGCATGCATGAGCAAAAATAATGCCTCCCCTTCAATGAATGGTTTATCCAAGAGCAAGCTAATTTCAACAAGGTGCCAAGGACTCTCTCCATGTCCACATCCAAGATTTCAGCAACACACTAGGACCAATCAACAACACTCTTGGTCTGGCTCAACTTCGGCTAGCACTGAGAGATTCTTGTCGAAAATAGTAGCATATCCTAGCCAGTAGTCATCAATAAACGTGCACCTATTTTTGTCCTAAATAAATGTGATAGTCTCTCTTTGATGCTTATATTTGAGATAGTTAAAGTAAAATTGATATAGAGCATCTCTCAGGAGGTCCCACCTAACTTAACAAGAGGATCCAAAATTCAAATCGAATGTTTGAGCTACTAACATACAATGATAAGTAACAATATCGATCAAGAGGTTGGGACCCTCAAGTGGTTAGCTATGTGAAACTCCTTCTCGAGTAGGGTTTTATACAAGAGGGGGTGATGCTCTAATTTTGGATGTAGACCGGGTTACATTAGAGAATGATGGAGAGAATAGAGATGTTGTTGCAGTGATTTGAATTCGATTAAAATTTTTTGGTGGTACATTGCTACTCTACATTGCTCATGATTTGACAATCCCTACAGGCTCTATCAACTCGATGCATATATGATTTCTTCTAAAATAGGCATTCAGAGTTGCATTTTTATTTGATTTCGTTGACTTGGGATTGATCTTGAATTTTTGTGGCAAGTGCACAACTAGGGATAAGCCTAAGTGCTCTAGCATTCTTCTTGGGCAACATCTTTAGTACGACTCATCATGACTAGCAGTTGCATGGGGCATCCTTCAATATGTATAGGCATGTGGCTCACAAGCAAGCACATGAGGACTTGATTTTTAGGAAGGATGTCCATAATTTTTTCCACATTGGCCATTTGGATTGAGACAAACTTTTGTGGAGTACTAGGGAACGGCCTTCTTATGCACATATTTTAAGCTAAGTTGAGTAACACCTTAGTAGGACCGAGATTCATGCTCTATGCTAGGGTGATAGTTGTGTGAATACAAGCATTTCTAGTACATGGTGCAAGTGAAACTCATGAGTCACTACATGGTCTAGGGACCAAAATAGATGTAGCTAGTTTTCCAAGCAGCTCAACAAGATAGAGGTACTTTGGTATTACCTTTTTCAATGACATTTCTATATGTGGTGGTATTACTTTTTGATTATAAGTCACTTGTGGATGAGGGAAGGAGAAATTTGACACAAAAGAAAAAGGCTTGTAGGTGATAAGTCTAGCAAGAGATGTTGAAGACTTTTAGAGCTAGCAATGCGGGCCAAGGGCTAGAAGTTGTACTTTAGGTGCGAAGCACCGACCTGGGTGCATAGAGCTGAGTAGTAAAAGCATTTACAAGTCTAATCTTTATGTGAAAAAACCTTGCATGACTATTGATTCATAGGTGTGTGAACCCATAATGTTCTCCTAATGATAGTAACTCCATGGCTTCTTTGTGATCAAAGGCAGAAATATCTTCTACATATGCTTCTTATTGGCCTTGGAGTGTAGGAGCTCATTCCAAGTGAGTAATACTTATACATGGAAAAAGAAATGATCATGTTGATGCCATTTACTCATCATCTTGAAACGTGGTGTACTCTCTCAAGTGCCTCTTGTTGGATATAAGGAATGACAACAATAGCAAAAATGGCATTTGAAATGTTATGTAGTTACTCCAAAGCAACATTGCACCTTATTTTCCAAAGAGTAACGTTTATCTAGATTTTGATTATACAAATGGAAATGATGATAGGCAAGAGAGTGTTTATGTAGATTTTGACTATACAAATGGAAACGATGATAGGAAAGAGAATGTGGGTGAGTTCAAAGCTTCACAAGAGACAAAGTAAGTATTTTATGAGCTAGATTACTATTTCTGGATTATGCAAGCACAATTTTTGATGCATTTATCTTGAGATAATGAATATTCCCATGTAGTGTTGCCACCGTACTTTTATTTAAGTGTGAGTTGATAAGGTTTGATATGGATATGAGATAAGTGTGTTACAATCTAAGGTTCATAGGTTGGGGCTAATAAAAAAAAATGGCGATTTTGTGCTAGACATTGCATTAGGGAGCATGTATGCTAAGTGTGCTACGCTTGTAAAAGTGCAAGAAGTGTTTAAAAAAAGCTTATAGCACCACATGTAGTCTCTTGGATTGTCCTAATCGCTCAATATCTGGACATGGACATCGTGATAAAGCTTTGAAATGCTCTAGGCACATCCAAGATGGTCTCTCTCTAAAATTTAAATGCTCTTGTGTAGGTTTACACACTTACACGTGTCTAGGTCTATGAGTCAATGAACATAAACACATAGTGCTCAAACATGGGAAATACAAGGGGAGAGAGATAGATAGATATGAGAGATAAGTCTTTGAATGAACAAATATAAACACACATTGTCTAAATTATTGTTCAGATAGAATGGGAAATGCGATGGAAGATAGAGAAAGAGAAAGATAGATCTAGAAAAGTGTGTTTATTGAACTTTCCAGTGTGTTTATGTCTCCTCAGTCCTTGGCATAGTTAATAAGTTGTATTAGGTTAATGGTCTCCCATTAATCCCACTTGTCTCTCATAGTCCTTGATCTTCTTGACCTAGAAGAAGAAACATTTCATCTCTCACTAGAAAGGTAGTTCAAAAAGATACAAATCGAATTATTCCCTTGCCTTGGCTCAAGTGGCACCACCCCTCCTTCCTTCTAGACAATTAGAATTGGATTCTATCAGCTTGAGCACAAGTTGTGGGATTTTGAAGTAATCAATCAATGTATTCCTTTTACAAGCCAATCCTTGGCCTTAATCTGTAGCATATCACAAGACACTATTGATTAATGTAGACCCTTAGCCATGGAACCTAGTCAATTTTCATAATTAGATTTCCTATTTGAGCTATAGCTATCTCAGCTTGATCATAATAAATTTGCTAGCCAACACCCCATTGCACACATAAAAGATGCATTGAACTTTGAAAAGACAATTAAGCCTAAGAAATTCCCAAAAAACCATTTTAGACCTTTTATTTAATGCCAATGTGGATCATCAGACACCCCATGCTCATCACCTATCATATGGGTGGACCATTTACTTTGCTATGTATTCTAAAATCTTGCCAAGTTTTTCCATTTTTTCATTCAGATGAGTCAAGCGTTTGATTTTATTAGATGAGTCAAGCACCAGTTTTTATGTGTAAAAGAGTGATCGTGTTAGTAACCCTTAAATGATTGATGGACCTAAATTTAGTAACATTGATATATATCTTTGCTTATTGGATTCCAGTTGTTAAATAAGGAATTAGGGTTACTTATGGTCTCAAACACATTTATCCCCTTTATCAAGTTATATAAGATTCATAAGAAATCATTTAGGTGGATTACCAAAGCTCACAACCATTTTTTTCCTTAGTTACATATTTCTTAGGTGGATTGCCAATGCTCACAAAACTATAAATTTTCCTTAATAATCACATGTTTCTTAGCAAAATCCTTTCAGCCTTTGGAGATAGCCATTTAGGAATTCACTAAGGAATTACAAAAAAGTGCTTACTTTTTCCAAATATCAAACAAATTCATATTGGATCATCCAAAATCAATATGATATTCTAATTAACTTGCTTGAGTCTATTCAGCCTCTACATACTTTTGATATTACCTGATGTTATGAAGTTATCTCACACGAAGGTAAAGATAGTCTTATTGAATCAATTTATGTACTAGTTAAATTTGTTAAGAAACTTGGGTATTCAAAAAATCTAGAAATCAATGATGCTAGTTAAGAGAAACAATGATTTACCAATAGGTATGGAAACTTTCATAAAACTCAATAAGGAAATGCTTGATAATTGCTTTATCTGAGTTGGAAAAACTATTAAACAACAAGTCAAAGGAATCCCAATGGGATATACATGCTCCCCTCTTTGGTGCAATATGTATTTATGCTTCTTTGAAACTAAATTTATCCAAAAATGATCTAATTTTAAAAGGTTTTTAGTGACCATCTTGCTACAAAATCATGAGATGAGATATAGCTAATAGTGCTAGTCGGCATCATTATTATGGAGGTTGCTAGGTTTCCAAGGCTCTCCTATTCATGTAAGGATATTATTGAGTATGTACATACCTCTAGCTTCATAAGAAAACCACATTAGTGCACTTGTATTGTCAACAAATACCTCCTTGCCCTAAACAGACACACATTCACTCACACTCAAGAACCATAATAACAACAATCCCGCATTACTACTATAACATAGAGATCCCATTTGATCAAAGTGACTTCAACTACCTGCATCCTCCTTTATGAGAGAGCGTTATTGTAGGCATTGAAGGTTGCATGGAAATGTTAATAGATAGGAAAAAACTTGTGGATGAACCCTATAGTGAGATACTTGTTGGGAAGAAACCTTCCAACTATAGTAGCCAATGATGTTAATAGGACACTCCATGAATGCTTGCATTCATGTTTCCAATGGCCAACCACATCAAACCCAAAGATGCCCTTGGATTACAATCATATATGGACACAATCACCAAATAGGACCTATAGATATGTTTGAAGGTCTCAATAAGAATAATGGAACTTACATGTAGAAATAAAGGGGTAACCTATTAATGCTCTAGTTGGAAACTTGTTATTGCCAGATTATGAAATTAAGCATTGTAATTGAAACTCAACTGGTCACACAAGGAAGACTAGTATAAAAGAGATAGTGATACAAGCATTTTCACATTTATTCCATATTTAAATCCCTTCCAAGAATAATCAAGAAATCCTGAGCCTTAAATTGGAAATTATGCTAGGAAATTTCTTTTCACTTAGAGATTAAATACTATTTAGATTAGATATTATCTTGTTCATGGAGCCCGAGCAAGGTTTGGTTAAAGATACAAGGAAAGTTGAAATCGTGAAAAGGGAGAACTTTTCCTAATGTTCATTTGCAAAAGGGAACCTTTAAACCCTAGAATGGACCCTTCAAAAGGGATCCTAGTTTATGGATCAGGAACTAGGTGGTAATAGGTAAAGAGACCCTAGACTTGGAAAGCTAAGAACTCAAAAGCAATGGAAAGTTCAAAGAGTGTAACCTGCCCGCTCCTCAAATCGCGGGACATGTCTTAGCAGTCCATCGAGAGGTATATCTAGAAGACACCGCCTGGCACTTCCATGGAATGACACGGGTTTTGCCAACTAGGGTCCCTCGAGTCTGCCCCGCAACAATGAAACTTATCCGGCCGTTCCCACCAGGATCGACTTGAAGTCTGGGTTCCTAGCCAACATCGTCTAAGTTCATAGACCGACTTTTTCCTAATATTTCTCGTTAACATTTCCCTTGAGGAAAGCTCTCGGCTAATCGAGACCGTAGGATAGACCCATTGGTCACATCCACCACACTTCCCTCAGGGGTTGTTTTAGTTATCTAATCACCTACCACATTATGTTGACACATAAAAGCAGCTTCCTTAATTAACCCATTAATCACAGGCTCCTTTACGTAATTTAGGGCACCGACACGAAAGCAAGATAAAACCAGATCAAACACTTTCTTAACTTATCTTCAGATTAATGTTTGTCTCCCACCCATATAGGAGAATTAATATTTGTCTCCCACCCATATAGGAGAATTAAGTGTTCCTTTCTGCCTCCGCATAAAAATCCTTCCGTCTTCCGACAATAAAAACTCGAAGGTTTATCCTCGCAAGATTCCGCCTCGTAACTAGTATCAAGCCCTCGAGATCCAATCTTGAGTCACGTAGAACACTTGTGTAGGGCCCGGAGGCATTGGGATTTATGGCCAGAGCCCCCACTGGCATCCAAGCGTCCTCCTATGCCAAGTAATTTCCACGGAGAGACCTCTCGCAATGGGTTCGGTCCACATTCCCGGTGCAGATTCACAACCCCCTTGGTTAGGGTTTGGCAGTTCGCAGGGGGTAGCTAGCGCCATCCTTCCATAATTATTCCTTTAGGAAATCAACCACAGCTGAAGCACCCGGCTTAAAAACAATCACTAGGGAAAACATCCCTTTTGTTTCCATGGCAATCAGTCATCTCAGACCCGGCCATGCAATCATCAAACACACCCCACTTGGGTTAACATCCAAAACCACATTAACAAACAGTTGAATGCACAACCTCTTGCTTCAAGGCATTGCAATCCCATTGCATGCATAATCAGAATTAACTTGGATGTATCAAAACACTTTTATAACCTTTTGAAACAACCAAGCATAACTTGGGTTAACAATCCTTTTAGGATTAGGTCACCAGCTTCAATTAAGCTAGGAGCAAATCCATTTGCGATAGTCCACAGCATGATCGATAAAACAATTCGCAGGCAATTATACTTATTCCTAATGCACTGGATCCCATGAAGGTCTAGGTCTCTATCCATCGGAATCTATCATTTCATGTGTTTCTTTAAATCATGTTTGCGAAACATGAATTCTAAATGAATATTCATGCACTGAATTGGTTTAAAAGCTATTATTTTATGTGAAATAATGCAAAAACCTTATCATTTTATGTGAGTAAAAACTATCATTTCATGCATATAAACTTATGCAATCTCCATACTCTATCATTTCGTGCATGCAACCTAGCGCCTAAGACTCGTCCGTGTTCCATACACGTAGCTAACCCCTTCATTTCATCATGAGAAATAAAAGGTAATTAATTACAAAGCTTAAAGAACCTGGGTTTGATTTGTGAACGTAGGGGCATTCGTCACGTTGGTCGCTCCGCTTGCCTCTCCCGCATTACCGGTACCAACCGTAGCTTTGGCACCTATGCTTGCCGCGAATTTCTTCTTGGGAGCCATTTGCCCCGCGAAGATTGGACAGTGCAGACCTCGACAGATTTCAGGACGATAGGTTCGGGTAGGAAAGATCGTTGGATGGGGGTCCTTCGCCGCAAGGGGGAGGTGAGTGTGGCTCCTTGAAGTTACTCACTAACTCCCACTCCCTCTCTTCTTTCTCTCTCTCTCTCTCTCTTCTTCTTCTTTTTCTCTTCTTCTCTCTCTCTCTCTCTCCTCTTCCTCTTCTACTTCTTTCTCTCTTCTTCTCCTTCTCCTCTTCTTCTTCTCTCTCTCCTTCTCTTCTTCTCTCCTTCTCCTCTTTCCCTTCTCTCTCTCCTTCCCTTTTTCTCCCCCTCTTCTATTCTCTCTCCCACTCCTTCTTCTTCTCTCCTTCTCCTTCTCTCCCTCTTCTTCTCTTCTCTCTCCCTTCTTCCTCTTCTTCTTCTCTTCCTCTCTCTCACTTCCTCCTACCTCTTCCTCTTCTTCTTCTTCTCTTTCTCCCTCCTTCTCTTCTCTCCCTCTTCCTTCTTCTCCTTCTCCTCTCTTCTCTCCCTCTTCTTCTCCTTCTTCTTCTCCTCTCTCTCCTTCTCTTCTTCTCTTCTTCTCTCCTTCTCTTTCCCTCTTCTCTCTCTTCTTTTTCTCCCTTCCTCTTCTTCTCCTCCTCTCTCTCCTCTTCCTCTCCTTCCCTTCTCTTCTCTCCCTCTCCTCTTCCTCTCCTCTCTCTCCTTCTCTTCTTCTCTCCCTCTCCTCTCCCTCTTCTTCCCTTCTTCCTCTTTGCTTCTCCTTCTCTTCTCCCTCTTCTTCTCCTTCTTCTTCTCTCCTTCTCCTTCTCTCCCTCTTCTCTCTCTTTCCTCTTCTCCTCCTTCTCCCGCTCCTTCTTCTTCTCTCCTTCTCCTTCTCTCCCTCTTCTCTCTCTTCCCTCTTCTCCTCCTTCTCCTGCTCCTTCTTCTTCTCTCCTCCTCCTTCTCTCCCTCTTCTCTCTCTTCCCTCTTCTCCCCTTTTCCTCCCCTTCCCTCCTCTTCTCCTTCTTTTTTGCTCTTGGCCTGCAGTGTTGGCGATGAAGGGGGGGATTCAGTCCTTGGCGGTAGCAATGAAGTCTGGAGGAGGGGCACCGAGGCTTGGCGAGGCTGGAGGGGGCGCTGTCGAGCTAGAGGGCACTGAAATCACCAACGGGGGGGGGGGGGGGGGGGGGGGGGAGGCTGCCGGTCATGAGGTTGGAGAGGGACCGAAGTTGCCAGAGACGGCCGGTAATGGAGGGGACTGATTTATAAGCAGGGAGGGGGAGTGGCAATGGCGGTGCCACCCACCACCTGGGGGCTGCATGCCCCCCCATCTCCCACACTTTACCCTCTCTCTCTCTCTCTCTCTCTCTCTCTCTCTCTCTCTCTCGCCGCCATGCGCATGGCAGGGGGAGAGAGAGGGAGAATTTTAAAAAAATTCAAAAAAAATTGAAAAATCTAGGAGGGGGAGGGAGGAGACATTACATCCTCTCCCCCTTAGAGGAATTGAGATGTCCTCATCTTGAGAGAAACTGAGGGAGATAGGCACTAATGGGGCTTACGACCTGTGGGTTAAGACCCACCATGCATCGTTGCGCTACTCTTAATGTTTCAAGTAGTGCACCCATATTATTTGAA
The DNA here is from genome assembly GCF_053477565.2 of Lygodium microphyllum. Lineage (NCBI taxonomy): Eukaryota > Viridiplantae > Streptophyta > Polypodiopsida > Schizaeales > Lygodiaceae > Lygodium > Lygodium microphyllum. The sequence goes on from NC_141140.1 coordinate 74,046,580, forward strand.
TTTACCATAGGTACAAGAGTAGGATTTATTCCAAGTACAAGACTTATTACCTCCAGAAGATCTTCCTAGGATATCTAGTCATCCTCAAAGTTTACAACTGGCTCCATGCCTTCATCATCATATGGTTCATAATATGAGCCAAAAGTAGAGTTTAGACAGCTTTGTTTGATAGCAGTTCCTGATTCTCAGGGTCCAACTCAGGACAATCTGTTTGGATGTGTCCCAGTTTATTGCAGTGGAAACATCGGTGGTTGGGGCATCTCTTACAGATGTATCCTATCTCTCTGCACTTGTGGCACCTCTTGTCTTGATCTCGTGAGTCATCTTCATCATAGTTGCCTGATTTAAGTTCTTGAACGTTTGGATTCGCTTGGAGTAATGCGTCTTGCAAGTCCGTTGGGCGCATCGATTCCAATCGAGTATTTATGGGTGGATTCAACCCTTCACAGAATTTTGACACCTGTTATGTCATATCCATTAGCGGTGCATACTTTAGGAGTGAAACGAACTTCGAATAATATGCTTCAAGGGATAATCCTAGCTGCTTCAAGCCATAGAGTTCATTCATCTTTTATGTGCAGTAGGCGGGCGGTAGATACCTCCCTCGCACAGCTTCCTTAAGTTGCTTCAAGCCATAGATTGTGTGCGATAGGCGGGTGGCAAATACCTCCCTCGAATAATATGCTTCAAGGGATAATCCTAGCTGCTTCAAGCCATAGAATTCATTCATCTTTTGTGTGCGGTAGGTGGGCGGCAGATACCTCCCTCACACAGCTTCCTTAAGCTTATCCCAAGTGACTGTCCCCTCCGAGATCGCTTGGTCTCTGCACCACTATTTCCACCAAAGTCTCGCTTCGCCTATAAGATTAAGTTTGGCGAGCATGGCTTGGTTAGTAGGTGTAGTTCCTGCTGCTTCAAAATAGTCCTCCATGGACTCAATCCAGATCTCGGCGTCAGCTTGAACAGTCCTTCCCTTGCCATCAAACTCGGGTGGCTTAATTTGCTTGAGAAGGAACTTCTTCTCTTACATGTCATCATTCGTGGGTGTCGAAGGTGCCTGACAATCAAGCCATACCACTTATGTTATTTCTGTTTAGGATATGTCCACAAACCGAACATTAATCAATCATGTATCATTAAGAAGTCTTGCTCTGATACCAACTATAACGTGCTCGTTCCTCAAATCGTGGGACACGTCGCAGCAATCCATCGAGAGGTATATCTAGAAGACGCCGCCCGGCACTCCCATGGAATGACACGAGTTTTGCCAACAAGGGTCCCTCGAGTTTGCCCCGCAATGGAACTTATTCAGCCGTTCCCACTAGGATTGACCTGAAGTCCGGGTTCCTAGCCAACATTGTCTAAGGTCATAGACCGACTTTTTCCTAACCTTTCTCTTTAACATTTCCTTTGAGGAAAGCTCTCGGCTAACCCAGACCACCCATCCGTAGGATAGACCCATTGGTCACATCCACCACGCTTCCCTCGGGGGTTGTTTTAGTTATCTAATTACCTACCACATTATGATGACACATAAAAGTAGCTTCCTTAATTAACTTGTTAATCACAGGTTCCTTTACGTAATTTAGGGCACTAACACGAAAGCAAGATAAAACAAGATCAAAAACTTCCTTAACTTATCTTTAGATTAATGTTTGTCTCCCGCCCATACAGGAGAATTAAGTGTTCCTTTCTACCTCTGCAGAAAAATCCTTTCGTCTTCTGGCAATAAAAACCCAAAGGTTTATCCTCCCAAGATTCCACCTTATAACTAGTATCAAGGCCTCGAGATCCCATTTCGAGTCACATAGAACACTTGTGTAGGGCCTGAAGGCATTGGGATTTACGGCCAGCCCCCACTGGCACCCAAGTGTCCTCCTACACCAAGTAATTTCCACGGAGAGACCTCTCATGGCGGGTTCGGTCCACATTCCTGGTGCGGATTCACAACCCCCTTGGTTAGGGTTTGGCGGTTCACGGGGGGTAGCTAGCGCCATCCTTACTTAATTATTCCTTTACGAAATCAACCACAGCTGAAGCACCCAGCTTAAAAACAATCACTAGGGAAAACATCCCTTTTGTTTCCATGGCAATCAGTCATCTCAGACCCAGCCATGCAATCATTAAACACACCCCACTTGGGTTAACATCCAAAACCACATTAACAAACAATTGAATGCACAACCTCTTGCTTCAAGGCATCGCAATCCCATTGCATGCACAATCAGAATTAACTTGGATGTATCAAAACACTTTTACAACCTTTTGAAACAACCAAGCATAACTTGGGTCAACAATCCTTTTAGGGTTAGGTCACCAGCTTCAATTAAGCTAGGAGCGAATCCATTTGCGATAGTCCACAGCATGATCAATAAAACAATTCGTAGGCAATTATACTTATTCCTAATGCACTGGATCCCATGAATGTCTAGGTCTCTATCCATCGGAATCTATCATTTCATGTGTTTCTTTAAATCATGTTTGCGAAACATGAATTCTAAATGACTATTCATGCACTGAATTGGGTTAAAAGCTATTATTTTATGTGAAATAATGCAAAAACCTTATCATTTTATGTGTGTAAAAGCTATCATTTCATGCATATAAACTTATGCGATCTCCATACTCTATCATTTTGAGAATGCAACCTAGCGCCTAAGACTCGTCCATGTTCCATGCATGTAGCTAACCCCTTCATTTCATTCACGAGAAATAAAACACAATTAATTACAAAGCTTAAAGAACCTGGGTTTGATTTGTGAACGTAGGGGCATTCGTCACGTTGGTCGCTCCGCTTGCCTCTCCTGCATTACCGGTACCAACGGTAGCTTTGGCACCTACGCTTCCCACAACTTTCTTCTTGGGAGCCATTTTCCCCGCGGAGATTGGACAGTACGGACCTCAACGGATTTTAGGACCACAGGTTTGAGTAGGAAAGATCACTGGATGGGGGTCCTTCGCCGAGGGGGAGGTTTGAGTGTGGCTCCTTGAAGTTACTCACTAACTCCCACTCTTCTTTCTCTCTCTCTCTCTCTCTCTTCTTCTTCTTTTTCTCTTCTTGTCTCTCTCTCTCTTCTCTTCCTCTTCTACTTCTTTCTCTCTTCTTCTCCTTCTTCTCTTCTTCTTCTCTCTCTCCTTTTCTCTTTCCCTTCTCTCTCTCCTTCCCTTTTTCTCTCCCTCTTCTCTTCTCTCTCCCACTCCTTCTTCTTCTCTCCTTCTCCTTCTCTCCCTGTTCTTCTCTTCTCTCTCCCTTCTTCCTCTTCTTCTTCTCTTCCTCTCTCTCACTTCCTCCTACCTCTTCTTCTTCTTCTTCTTCTTCTCTCTCTCCCTCTTCCTTCTTCTCCTTCTCCTCTCTTCTCTCCCTCTTCTCCTTCTTCTTCTCCTCTCTCTCCTCTTCTTCTCTCCTTCTCTTTCCCTCTTCTCTCTCTTCTTTTTCTCCCTTCCTCTTCTTCTTCTCCTCTCTCTCCTCTTCCTCTCCTTCCCTTCCCTTCTCTCCCTCTCCTCTTCCTCTTCTCTCTCTCCTTCTCTTCTTCTCTCCCTCTCCTCTCCCTCTTCTTCTCTTCTTCCTCTTTTCTTCTCCTTCTCTTCTCCCTCTTCTTCTCCTTCTTCTTCTCTTCTTCTCCTTCTCTCCCTCTTCTCTCTCTTCCCTCTTCTCCTCCTTCCCCCGCTCCTTCTTCTTCTCTCCTTCTCCTTCTCTCCCTCTTCTCTCTCTTTCCTCTTCTCCTCCTTCCCCCGCTCCTTCTGCTTCTTTTCTGCTCTTGGCCTACAGTGCTAGTGATCAAGGGGGGGGGGGGGGATTCAGTCCTTGGCGGTAGCACTGAGGTTCTGAGGAGGGGCGCCGAGGCCTGGCAGGGCTAGAGGGGGCACTGTCGAGCTGGAGGGCGCTGAAATCGCCAGCCGGGGGGGGGGAGGCTGCCGGTCGTGAGGCTGGAGAGGGACCGCAGTTGTGAGAGATGGCTGGTGATGGATGGGGCCGATTTATAAGGAGGGAGGGGGAGTGGAAATGGCGGTGCCACCCACCACCTGGGGGCTGTATGCCCCCCCATCTCCCACACTTCACCCTCTCTCTCTCTCTCTCTCTCTCTCTCTCTCTCTCCCCCCACCATGCACACGGCAGGGGGGAGAGAGGGAGAGTTTTAAAAAAATTTCAAATTTTTTTGAAAAATCTAGGGGGGGGGAAGGAGACATTACAAAGAGGAAGAGTACATCAAGCACAACTAGTTATGATAGACCCAAGGCCTAAGTCCCTTTCAAGAGAGATACATTAAGGCTAACCTTAGGTTCATGAAAACTTGAAAGTTGAACAGGACCTTATGCCAAATGGCTATTTGCTTAGATCTATTTGATGCATGGATTCACATAGAAAGAATTGCTTGATGCATTGGAACACTATTTGATTCTTGTTATGTATTTTGCTAAAAGATATTGTATCCATACAAGAGGATTTTGAGGGATGCACTTGAATTCCTCCAAAGTCAGAGCTAGCCATCAGGCTCCCTCACTAGGAGGAAATTGTTCGCTCTTAGTGCTAGCACCAACACCAAACATGGGAGGTCTCTCCAACACTTGTGCCATGCACTTCTAGTTGAATGAACTGATTGAACAAACTCAACAATAGACTCACCAACATCATTTGATGAGCCATCAATTAAGGTGATGAATAAATAAGCTACATGGGGCATTGGTAAGAGTTTGGTGGTACTTGAGGCCTCCATGAGTATGATATCCTCTCTTATTGTGAGTGAAAAGCTAGTTGGGTTATCATATCTACATATATAAACAATGCTAGCTTGGAATTTTCCTTGCCCCTTTGCCCTACCAATATGGGGATGTGTATCTTATTTCAAAAAATAGTACCACATTGTCTAATTGCTTTGAAAATTTAGGTAGATAGTTGAGGAGCGTAACAGTCTCAATCACTGGGTTCTTGGTTTAGGCTACCCCAGTTTGTTTAAAGGCATTCTTTCTTGAATCATACAGCATGCATCTTTGCAGTTATTTGTATACTTTTTCGTTCCAATTTAGGTTATGAAGTGGCACAACAATTGATTACAGTGTTGAATGAGTGTTTTGTATGTGAGCTTGTGTTTTATCTTTAGTCAGTTGATTCAAGTAGTAAAATGTCATAAATATTGGACATTGTAAAGCCATGATTTGCATAGTGGGCATGTTTATGAAGTTTGTGAGAGTACTAAGAACTTTCTTGGGGATTTTTTTAGATAGAGATTAGTATGCATGTGGTAAATCTGGTTTTCCTACTTTGGGAGCTTGCTTTGAATAATATGGTGAGCATTTTGTAGCTTATTAGTTAAGTGAGATAAGTATTTTCTACTATGTATAGTACACTTTTTTGCATGTCATATATCATGAATATATTTTGCAAAGCTTCATCATCTCTAAAAAGCTAAACTCTTTTATGAACCCTTAAGAGCTAGTTGTGATCAATTCTGTGATAAAAATAGTGTTTTGTATTTATTACATAAGGATTTTCTAAAATCTTTTCTTCAAAAAATAAATTTACAATAAGGGATTTATAAATTATGGTAAGAAGTTACAAAAGGGTTTTTTTAAAAACACAAAAAAGGTTACATAGGGATATATAAAACATGCCAGGAATGCACCTCATATACAGGATTCATACATAGTGAACCTCAATAACTAAACATAGCACCACTATTCTTTAGGGTATTGCATCCACTTGCCCAAGTCCTCGTCTTAAAAAGTCTAGATAAATATTATCCATGAATGCACTCTTCAACCAGACTATGTTAACATCAGGTGATTCGGTGTATGCTTAAGGTATCCATAAGAGGTGGCTTTTAATACCCTTCTAATCAAATTTTCTCACCATGTCAAACAATTTGTGTTGTTATCAATGCATCTTGAAGCTCATTTTTTGTTAATATGGCATGAAAGCTAGGATGGAAAGTCTTGATATGATGCTATCTAATCATTAGTATATCCTCTCTCTCTCTCTCTCTCTCTCTCTCTCTCTATGTATGTATGTGTGTGTATGTGTATATGTGTGTTAGGCCATGGGGAGCTTTGGTCACTTGGCCATAGTAGATGTACTAGTTGAGCTAGCTACTCGCTAGCTATGAGATAAAAAATATCTTTAGGATTCCAAGGGATGAACTCGAATTGATCTCATTTTTTGTTTAATGAATAATTAAGCCATATCTATTTCAAGCAATGCAGGCTGAGTAAAAGTATTGAACTACCGTATCAAAAATGCGGAGAGAGAGGGAGGAGAGAGAAAGACTGAAATCAGAGATCTTCAAAGAGAGCATCATTTGATGGGCGAGAGGCGGCGATAGAGTCAGCATCCAGGAGGGAAGCAAGGGCAATGATCAGTGATGGGGGTTGTATTGAACAGGCATGATGCCCTCTCTCCATCCTAGCGCAAATTTCGGCGCCATGTCTGCACATGTTTCCTTCATCTTTCTCTCTCCACGATTCTCCAAATTGCATGTCTTTTGGTTGGGGGGTTAAAATTCCCCCAAAGGGCACCCCCCCTTTGGTCCATGTTGTGGCCACCCTTTCAAATCTTGACCAATTCTTGGCCATTTCCCCGTCCGGACTCGGAATTGAACTCTGAAAAATCTTGGGCATCCGGCTTAGCATCCCGCATTGGCCAGTAGCTCGTGTCAACCCGCACGACTGTCTGAAAAATTATGAAAAATCAACAAGTGTCGCTCGGGCGCCTTTAAAGCACTTTGGCGCTTAAAATTGTCCTAGATCGAGCCGCCGCCTTTGACGTTGCATATTTTTTCCTTGATATTCATAATTTTTAGCTATTTTTAAGCACTTTTCGGCACCAAAATTCCGCTCTTATTGGCGACCACGGGTTAGGGCGACTCAGTCCGTCGAATCCACGAACATATCTGCACATAAACAACCAAAGAAGCATCAAACTGATACAAAACAAAGATATAATAAAACTCAGCACAATGCTCCCCCTACCCCTGGGCAGAACCAAGGCATGACATCCACAAGGAGTAGGCCTAGCATCATCTAATAGAATATCCGAAGCGAGTCACTAACCAGCTGCTCCAACACAGCCAAACTAAAAACCTATCAAAGAGGTTGCCCTAAGTGGTAGTCTGAACTACTTACCAACTAAAGACAACCCAACTAGGAGCTCCTACAAGGCGAGGATGCCTATAGCCTGAGCAAGGAGTATTTGCTTTCAGTACATTTCATCTTTTAGGGTTTTTATTTTATTAACATACTTGGGCATGTAAAAAGGAGGGAGCTGAGCGTAGTGACCCAAGGAGAACAGGGCATCGGTCTCAGGACCTATCTCGGCACCCAAGAACCTACCAAGCCCTCGCAAGGCGACACCTAATCCTTTTCTAACGCTCACTTTTATTTTCGCTCCAACCTTCCTTGTTTTGTCATTCATTTTTCAGCAAGAAGCCACCCCTAGGAAGACAAGGTATCAGCCCCGGGTCTGACTCGTCCCCAGGAACCTACCAAGCCCTCGCAAGGCGATGATCAACTGCTTATATATTTTCATTCCTTTTCTTTTCTTTGATAGGGGTTAGAACCACTTTTTACACACCTTCGTATTTATATTCATCTTTTGGGATGTTCAAAGTTTCTTGGCATCATCATTTTTATCTTCTGGAAGGCTTCTCTAACTGCCTCACTACTAACAAGAACTCCTAGAACGGCTGCCTAGCAGGCTAGCAGAACAGGGCCACTGGACTTCCTTCTACAACAGGTCTTTCGATGCCTGACAATGTCTTTACAGGAGGCAATGACTACTCCGACCTCCCTCAAACATACTTAGCCTAAACCTGGGACTTCATGCCTTGGTTGCCGGTCCCCAACAAAAATATATCCCCTCGACAAGTACAAATACACATATAACAGGAAAGAAAGGTACTCGTAAAGGAGAGGTATCACCTGGATTGGCCATAAGAAGCTTCCATCGTAGCAAAGGCTCCTCCAAGCTCCACCAAATTCCATGAATCACAAAACCTGTCCAGCACAACACTTAAAACAAAAACCATTAAACTCACCCGCACTAGATAGGGGAATGGCCCTCTTGGCCTAATAAAATGAAAACACTTCACTACAAAACTGAATCGGCCCTCTTGGCCTAATGAAATCAAACATGACTTTGCATAACATCCTCCTGGAAACAACTATGATAGACATCAAAGCATACCATTCCCAGGGGAACAGGGCTCGTAGCCCTAAACTAGATGCATTAAATTATGACCCATCCCTCCTGCGTATATCGCAAGAGGTGTTCGCATCACATGTCGTCTAATCAGTCAGTGGGTCCAAGATAATAAAGGCAGATGAGTCTCGCTTACCCTCTGCATCACCCAGATCAACCATCGTCTGCCAAAGAGGGCATGTTCAGAAAGCATGCCCCACAAACGACCAGGTCCTGTCTCACCATCAATAGATATGTCGGGACAAGGGCCACAATTAAAGAAGAGGTCTTCTTCATACACAAAATTAGCCAATGAATCAGCAAACTGATTCCAATTTCGTGGAATTGGCTGAAAAGACACTCTATCAAAGTCGTCTAGCAGGGCTATGGCAGTATGATGGTACATGCAAAGGATGGGGTTTCGCACCATGTACGTCCCATTGAGTTGATTTAAAACCAACTGAGAGTCCCCTTTCACCAATAATTGGCGGATACCACCCTTCTTTGCAATATTCAAACCCATAATTAGGGCTTTGTATTCTGCCATATTATTGGTAAAATTCACCCCGAGATAAGCAGCTAACTTCATGACAATGCGTCGTCGAGGGTCTCGGATGACAACTCCTACACTTCCTTTTTTGCATGCACCCCTGGACGCCCCATCAAAGTACAAGGTGTATGTCCATAAAGGGTTTACATATCCCGCCATCCGGAACTCGACTCGTAATTATGGTAATTGAAATTCAGGATATTCAACGGGTGGACTGTAGGCTCCATCCCTCCATCATCATTGAATTCAACAGGGATGCTCGTCAAAATTTGTAGGCAGTGACGGCAGAAGACCTTGATCTCCCAAATAAATGTCCCGCCTTCTTGCTCAATCACCTTATATCCTTTGCTCCACCAAATGAGCTTTCCCTGATGATACCTCTGTTCTAAATATGGGTGTTCTAAATAAGGGATCAGATGACCCATCAACCTCTGTCACGATTTCCTTGCAGATATTTGATCTATCTCCCCTAGACCTGCAAGGCAGTCATAGCATTAGTGCAATCAGAAATAATAAGGTTTGATCTTATTAAGATTAACCTTATTTTTAAATTCTATCCCCATAATTGATTTCGGATATCCCCAGCTTTCGGTTAGCAAAAGCAATCGGGTGGTACCACTTCTCTTTCCAAATTTGGGCTAAACAGCAGCTGATACTATATATGGTGACCGCTGAAAATATATAGAACACCTCACCTCTTTTAGGTGCTTTTAAAACGGGAGCTCTTGCTAGCTCCTGTTTCACATCCTCGAATGCTACCTCACAAGGGTCACCCCATACAAATGAACAGCTAAAGGACAATAAATTTGTAAGCGGCAACGTTCTTTCTGCCAAGGCGTTTATGAATCTACGGTAATAACCAACCGAAGACAGAAAGCTATGAACTTCTTTCGGAGTGCGTGGTGGACCCATGGCAACTATAACTTTGACCTTCTCGGGGTCTGTCGCAATTCCTATCGAACTGACCACATGACCTAGCAATAGCCCATAAGGTACTCCAAAAACACACTTCCGTGGGTTTAGGGCCATGAAAAATTGTCTACAGCGCTGAAAGCATATTCTTAAAATGATCAGCTGCCTTTCTCTCACGGTGGTGGCCCCTAAGTCATCAATAAACACCTTCAACTCTTCAGGGGATATGTCACCGAATGTCTTATCTGCTGTTCGTTGCCACGAACCAGGCGCATTGCATAAACCAAAGGCCATCACATGGTACGCAAAAGTACCAAATACAGTAATAAAAGTTGATTTCAACTTGTCCTCTTCTGCAATTGCCATCTGGTTATATCCTGCAAAGCAATCCATAAACGAATATATCTCCCTACCCACTAATTGATCCAAAATCTGGTCAATAAATGGCAACGGGTAGTAGTCCTTAACTGTCTGCTTATTCAGCTCTCTAAAGTCTACACACAATCGGATTTGATTATTCTTCTTCTTTCTAATCACAACTGGCGAACACCATTCCGTGTGTTTCACAGGAAAAATCAAACCCGCTTTGCGAAGCTTCTGTAACTCGTCAAATAGCCCGTCCCTTAGTTCGAAAGGCATACGCCTTTCTGTCGTACAGGATGACTGCCCTCTTTCAACGGAATTGTATGAACAACAAGACTAGGAGGAATGCCCCTCAACTCATCATAACTCCAGGCAAAGATATCCCGGAATTCCTGAATCAAGGCAACATAGTCCTCCCTTTCTACTGTGCTGAGCATAGAACCTAATTTGATTGGCCGCGAATCATCAAGCGTACCAAGGTCTAGCTCGATAACATCTGCATCTCTTATACGATCTTGGCTCTCTATCGGCTCGTTCAAAGTGACCTGATAAATGTCTTCCATGGTGGATCCCTCTTTGGACTCATCACTCGATGATGTCTCACTGGGCAGATAAATCTTCTAATGTCTCCAATTCTGTAGAAGATAGAGGAGCTCTCTCACTCTGCGGGGACTCAGGATAAGCATCAACCACCACACGCTGGGCACCTCTACCGAATATTAATCGACCGGCGGGTATATCTACTTGGCAGTCCGCTTGCAAGATCTAAGGTCATCCGAGTAATACTTGGTAACTTGGACGCCCTGCAAAACGAATCACCCTAAAGTCCAACAAGCATTCTACATTTGCAAACATGGACCTTAGTAATGCAGCCTTCCGGCTGTCTCAAACTATCATCGGCCATTCTGAGGATTGTGGAGGTATCTTTCTGGATCGCAAGACCCAACCTTTCCATCAGTTCAGAACTCATAATGTTAACAGATGATCCCGTGTCGACAATGGCATAATCTACTAATGTCCCATCGACATAGGCTGCAACCCTTGGGCAATGCTTCTCAGCATGCTCGAACCAGCCATCACCAACTCACGCAATACCCAAAGGTTCTACAATATACCCGGTACGTAGGATCTTTCTAAATTCCTTGCGTACTCCTGGGGAAAGCTTAATAAGCTGTAAAAGATTCACATCCGGCTTGACTTCGCAAAGAGAGCTCGCCAAATCGAATTCATGATAGTTCGATAGAGCTCGCTTTTCACGCCAAACCATCCGCTCTTTAGGTCGCTGAACCGGCTTTATTGCCTCTTTCTTAACTTTCACCTTCTTCTTTGGTGGTTCCTTATTGGCTTTACTCTCTACGGGCTTCAAAGGTCCCCCTTCCATGGCAGGATCCAAAACTTGCGTTCCTTTGTCGCCTTGTTTAGGGTTTTCGTCGACAGGCTTATCCTTGTCGGCTTCTCTACCCTTTTGACCTCTTGTAAGAACAGCTCGCAGATTAGAGGTTTCAGCATCATTAATGCGAGCCTCAATCAAACTAACCCCACTACCACTAGGTAGCTCCTCCACTGTAGTCTTTGGTCGTTGAAGTATTTGTTTAGGCCCGTCTTCTCGCTGGGAATCATTTCCTGGCACACGATAATTAACAGGCCCTAGTTGCCGACTACCTCGCTGGAGGGAACTGATCTTACTCCAGCAAGTAGCTGCTAAATGGCCGGATTTTTCACAAATGTCGCACTTAACATTTGGGCAATTTCTTGGATAGTGTTGCCCACCACACCATTTGCAACTAAACCTCGAAGGTGCACCCTCCTCTGGGTATCTACTTCCTATCAAATTTTGTTGTTTTTTGAGGAAGTTGGCATCAACGGCTATTTGTCGATACTGCTCCGTAATCATGTCGGTATAATGCTTCATCATGTCCTTAATCTCACCAAGAACATTGGAAGCGCTCGACTCATAGCCTTGGTCATTACCATGTCATTCCATCGGCCTAATATTCGATTAGGCACTGGTTGTTGAGCCACAGGCATGGTATTAGGATTGACCGCCTGGCCTCCACCATTTGGAGCCATTTGACTGCCCATAGGCATCGACATGCTAGGGGGAGCTGGTAATAAAGGGACATTTTGAATCATGTTCCCTCTCCCATTAGGGTTAGCCATCGCTATCCCTTGGCCACTACTGCCATTGGCCATTGCCATATTGTTTCCCAATACTAAACCCATATTCGAATTGCCTCGAGAAGCATAGGCTGCTTGTAGTCGGGATTCCACCTCTTGTGCTCGTGTAATGGCAGTATCTATATCTCCCAAGGGGACACTACTCAACTGCAATTGGATATTAAAGTCCAAACCATGTAGGAAATATTACAATTGGGCAGCTGCGGGGATAGGAATAGAGGTGTCCAACTTACAAAAAACCTATTTTATTTTCTTCGCATAAGCACGAATATCCTCGTGTGGTTCTTGGCGGGTTACGTTGAGTACATGCAACCAATATTGCCCACCCCTTTCAGGGGCAAACTCCCTTCGAAAAGCTCCATAAAATGAATCAATGTTTAATATGGTTCCGGCTTCTAAACCATGATACCATATAGCAGCTCTTTCTTTGAGAGTTATATTGAAGAACATCATTAAATGTCCTTCTTCTTGAATGCGACAGTTAAACATCAGCTTTTGAAACTCCCCAATGTGGAGTTCCGCATCTTCCTCAACCAACCCATTAAAAATGGGTAGCGGGTAACCTAGAGCCGGCAAATCCGTCGTTCCTGCTGGAATTGCAATAGGCTGCGCCATGACGAGGATTGGATTGGCACTAGGAATAGGGGACGGTGGGGTTGCACCTCCCGCACTTGATGTAGACTGGATTATGAAAGGAAGGGGAGCACTAGAGCTTCCACCTTCTCTTAACTTACTGCTTGTGGCACTAAGACCACTAGATCCACTCCCTCGTAAGGGTTCAGCACCGCTACGCTTAGGGGAATATCTCCTAAAAATTTCAGCACGTCGCCTAGCTCTTTCGTCTCTTTCTTGCTTTTGGATTTTTGCTAGACGATGCTTATCGCTAAATAATGGATCAATCATAGTATCCTTTGGCATAAACTGCTAGTTGGTCCCTAGACAACCAGGATTCGAGGACCGCCACTTCTAAGCAGCTCCCGGCAGACGCACCACTGATGGAACCTAGAACGGGCCGGCACTGGCTCGTGCACTAGTCGGACCTCTATCACACGCGCTCAACAATCCCACGGCCTCGCGGCCAGGAGCGTTGATGACACATACATTGCCTTCCTAAATATCTTGCGTTCGTATTACGTCGTTTGTAGTCTACTCTTCTCTTACCCACTACTCCTCAGAGGGAGTCCCTTACACATTGCCTAATGGCACGAAGCACAGACATAGGGGGTCCTCCAACGGCTAAATGCTGCCACCCCTCTGTGACTCTCCTACACCTTGGGGATTGGCCCCTCAGTGCGTCGCTCAACATATAAACATTTCGTACAGAATCCACTCAAGGTACCATTTAATTGTATACAGGAATGTACCATTGTCCTTACTTCTCTTTCCCTTAGACCCCACGACTAGCCTATGGCTTAGGGTGTCCTGTCTCTCACTCAACGTGGGTCAAGGTCCTAATGAAAGCAATTGCTGTGCATCCAGGATTTCTGATACCTTTAAATATTTCCATGATTTATGCATAGTGTGGATGCCAAGTGCTCAAAAAATTATAAAATCAATATTGTGCACATGCGGAAAATATCCTTTCAATGATTTTCAACTACCGTTCTTATGCGGCGTTGCACGAACCTAGCATCGAGGAAACCCTCGTGCTATTAGGCTCTTATTTTATAATTATTCACCGACCTATATGGCATGCAAACAAAAGCAGCAATCTTTTCATCATTTTACTCCACATTTGGACACATTCTAACCACTCTACCCTCCCATCGATCAAATGTTACATTGTTGTATGGATTTATAGGGCATTTTGCCATCATTTTATGTGTAAAAAGTGGAAAAAACACACTAGAACAAGAAGGTGGGGTTGAACTGAGGAAAATCCTTATGCTTCAGTCCCCACAAACATTCACCAACATTGTTCTTAATTTTCATTAATTTTCCACACCCAAAATGCATTTTTTCCCTATTTTTTGTGATTTTTCTCTATTTTCCTTGTATTTTTTCTTATTTTTTGCATTACTTAATTACTGTAAATTCAAAATAGGTTATTGGCTGTGGCCCTTAGTTCCTTCTTGCAGCAAAAATGAAAGTTTAGTTGGTGTTCCTATTCATTTTCCATTTTTATGCCCAAAAACATCATTTTCCCTTGATTTTCCATATTTTACGTGTTTTGGTGTATTATTTTGAGCCACAAGATGCATATTTTTCTGATTTTCTGATTATGATCAACAAGTACTCATGGAAAACAGCAACATAAACAATTTTTAGCCCACATGAACAACATTTTATCAATCAAAAGCTATGAAATCTCAAATTTCCTTTGAAAGAATTGAATTACCGCTTATTTGCGTGTTTCGGGTTTCATGTCCATGGCTGCAACTCTGAAAATCAGCAGCACTTCATGCTCAACACAATCACAAATCACCATTTCCAGCCCGTGAAGCAATCCGATCCATGCCGGACAAGCCTCCACCATTCTTTCTTCTTCCTTCTTCTTCCCACATGAATTCCCTCTTAGAGGAGAGAGAGGGAGGAGAGAGAAAGACTGAAATCAGAGATCTTCAAAGAGAGCATCATTTGACGGGCGAGAGGCGGCAATAGAGTCAGCATCCAGGAGGGAAGCAAGGGCAATGATCAGTGATGGGGGTTGTATTGAACAGGCATGATGCCCTCTCTCCATCCTAGCGCAAATTTCGGCGCCATGTCTGCACATGTTTCCTTCATCTTTCTCTCTCCACGATTCTCCAAATTGCATGTCTTTTGGTTGGGGGGTTAAAATTCCCCCAAAGGGCACCCCCCCTTTGGTCCATGTTGTGGCCACCCTTTCAAATCTTGACCAATTCTTGGCCATTTCCCCGTCCGGACTCGGAATTGAACTCTGAAAAATCCTGGGCGTCCGGCTTAGCATCCCGCATTGGCGAGTAGCTCGTGTCAACCCGCACGATTGTCTGAAAAATTATGAAAAATCAACAAGTGTCGCTCGGGCGCCTTTAAAGCACTTTGGCGCTTAAAATTGTCCTAGATCGAGCCGCTGCCTTTGACGTTGCATATTTTTCCCTTGATATTCATAATTTTTAGCTATTTTTAAGCACTTTCCGGCACCAAAATTCCGCTCTCATTCAACTACTCCAATACTAGTGGTGGCACAAATTTGTTGATCTTTTGCTATTTGATATGGCGTTTCAGTCTCATTATTTGCTTCATTTCCAAGAATAGATGTATCTGGTTGAATTGTTGATGTCTGCGAATCATTTATAACATTTGTGGTTGCAGGGATATTTATTAGATGGCCAAAAAATGCTGCAATATCTCCCTTTGAAACCTCACAAATTTTTTGTTTCTTTAATCTACCCGTGCCTACAGAAAAACACACAAAATAATACCTAAGATTTTGATTCTTCACAATGCTACTACAAAATTATATCAGCTTTTAAAGAATACCGATTGCACATAAATCCAAATATAACTTGAAAATCAAAGAAACATACAAACAATTACCACTTAAATACGACTCACAAAACATTGGCTTTAAGCTTTTAGATCAAAGCAACTTGTTTGCAAGAAAAAACACACACAACACACTCGTGTATACACACATATGATCACACTTTATACCAATTGCACATAAATCCAAATATAACTTGGAATTGAAAGAAACATATAAACCATTACCAACTTAACCAAGGCCCATAAAAGATTGGTTTCAAGTCTTTAGATTAAATCACCTTGTTTGCAACAAGGAACAACACGTTAAATGTGTGCACATACAGATCCTTGCACATTTTGTACTATTTGCATATAAAATCAAATATAACTTGAAATTGAAAGAAACGTATAGACCATTACCAACTTAACTATGACCCATAAAATATTGGTTTCAAGCTTTTAGATTAAAGCATCTTATTTGCATAACACACACCCACACATGCATGTACACATACATCGTTGCACATTTTAAAAAACCTTACTAAATAATGACACTAGCTTAATGGAGATAAAATGCGATATGGTTAATAACTTGATATCCAAGTTTATCATGGAATTAATTGCAAAGTACTATCAAAGGTGGATAAAAACTTAAGACAGATCTAAAATAAATCCGAAATCTTACCATAAATGACAAACCCCATTACTCATATAATAAGACAAAGCTAAAAAAATAAAATTTACTAGGCCTAAGAAATTTCTTAGTGGTTCTAGTGACTATGAAATTTTCTAAGTGTTACCTTTATTAAGTGCATTATGATAAGAATTGTGGTCTATGATATAAATATCAAGATATGATTATTCGCACTCATAAACCTTGTGTATGCATTAGAATATTCACTAGTATTTCACATTTGCTAACTAGAAACAATTTATAGATATCAAATCTTCATCGTGATATAAAACATTACACAATGCAAATAGTGAATTTCAAAACTTGAAAAAACCATTAATCAAACAAAACAAATAGTGAATAAGACAGACACACAATCTTGGAATAATTACTCCTAACAATTAAAAGCACTTAACTAACTTAATCTATAGGCACAAATTATGAGTCCCATTCCATGGAGTATTCTTTTCAAGACATGTTTGGATTCACAAGTCATGGAAACTCTAAAAACTAATATATTATTTTACAAAATGTAAGTAGAGATTGTGGGAGTCGGGTTACTCAAAAGGGGTGAGCTAAGATAGGACCAAGCTCTACAAGGGGTCTCTGTGCCTTTGCAGGATCAATCCCACACTCTACCCTTAAAAAGTCGTCGAGGTCTACAAAAGATATACGTGCAACCCTATTATCTACCAACATGCGATCACTTGCCTTTAACTCTATCAAATGCATGATCACTTCATATGGGGCATCCCTTGGCTTTTTGCACAACCACAAGTTTTGGCCTAGGTAGCAAAACTCAACAAGACAGATGATGAGCCAGCCAATTGCATACACATCAGACTGGTGCACAGATCGGATGGCGTATGCGTGCGTAGTGAGCGTCAGAAGGTCCCCAAGAACAAAAGAACTCTACTTTTGCACCAAAAAAAAGAAAGAAAGCTTGCACGACATGAAGTAAGAGACTAATTGGGTGCAATCTCCCCCCATGCCTTGTGTGAGCACTCCACAAAGCATGTATTTTATATATTACTCCTCTTCAAGCTCAAGAAATAGCCCAATTTACAATTAGCACACTTTAGCTTTTGTGTTTGCTTTTGTGCAACTAAAGAATTAAAGCTATTGGGCGCCCAAGGAGTCAGGCGGTACCCAAATACAATGTCCAATACAAATATTTAAATCGTGCGCCCATGCGCATACAAAAGTAATAAATAAATATCTAGCGCTTTAATAAATAAGCGCGACAAAATATGGGTGCCATGCCTAAGATACGCGCCCATTAAAAAATGATGATAATTTGAATACACGCTATCCTCCAATGCTTCCCAATGCCACCACTGCTTGCTCTACACATCAACTGAAGCATTCACAATTGTTAGAAAAATAATACAATTAAACCGACAAAAGTGAATACCTAGCAGTCTTCAGCTACAAAAATAAATTGGCTAGAACTCAATCCTAACCTTAATTTATTACGAGTGCGCACTCTAAACTCATAAATGTTTATTAATTTAAATATGTATTTTGCGGAATCACCCGCTATGGAATCACCCACTTACACATTAAATTAACAAAACGCCCGAAAAAGATAGACGTCCCCATCATCAACTTTTCGCACAAAGAATCCACCTTGTGTATGAGTCCCGGTAATAAAATTTTATGGAATCCACCGCAAAACCTCACGGAATCCACCGCAAAACCTCACGGAATCCACCATACAACATGCCTCCTGGCATCACAGACTCCTTGCTATAGGCAGATTGGCATAGTGGGTCATAGATCTCAAGTGCAATCCAAGGTCGTCTTCTCCTTTCCAACTCTCCTTTCTGCTAATGCTCATCTATGAAGTGCATGGGATCATTTGGACCACCACAGTTGATTGCTGATCTTGTCATGCCAAAAATGAGCATTAGACCCTAGTCTATGATGCGAACCTTAGGAATGTTCTCTTTGGTAAAGTCTAGTACCATGTTCTTAGCATGTAAGTCTAAATGGATGATGTTGGCACTATGCACGGCCTTCATCCCATCCATTAGTGCATGAATAATATTCGGCATATTATTGATAACTCCCTTAATCCTAGCTTTCTCCTCTGCATTGGGCACCTTGTCAGGATTAGGGCTAAATCCCACTGACGTCTTGCGCAAGCGCTCGATTGTTCTTCTATATCTACATTCCTTGAAAGGACCCCACATCAATACATCATTCAATGTACCACCATTGAATAAGGAGAAGACTGTAACCCAAGGAGGCTCAAAAGTGAAGGCAATGCATCGCACAATTGATGCATTGACCTTTTGCATCCCACGCTTCACTTGAAACTGTTGAAACTTGGCATTATTAGAGCCCTTGTACATTTTGTCCCAAACATTCAAATTTGAAGGAAAATAACTTATATTATCTATTGTGGCTTCCACACACTGCTCGAAGGAGCCTTCACTGATGTCTCTGCCTAGCTTGATTGCATCAAAAGGAATGCCAATTTTTGGTGCACATTGGTGATTCCTCAATGTCTGCCACATAGTTCTTGCCCCCAACGGATCATCTTGCTGTCCTATAGAACTGGGACTAGGACTTGCACCTATTGCAGTCTTCAAACGTTTTGGCAGAGAGGAGGCACCACACAAGTCCTTCGCTCGCTTTGAATGTGCCACCTCCTCTCTCCACTTTGTGTTCCACAAGGCTAACTTCTCATTTGATACAAATGATGGTGCTAACTCCCTAAGATCTTCAAGCATCTTAGGTGCGTTTCCAAACAATGTGTGACAAAGGTGCATTTTCGAACAATGTGTGACAAAGGTGCAAGTTTTTCTCAGGATCCATGACTGCATCAGTAACTAAGTGTGAAAGCCCTTGTTGCTATAAGAAGGCACGCATAGCTATACATGCTCGATTGTCTCTCCTATATTAGATGATATGGCCTCTATTAAGAAAATGTGGAGTGCTTTGGCAACGTTAAGAGCCATCTCAACAAGGCTGATTCCCCTAGTCTCTAACAAAGGAAAAAAAGCATATAAGCATGGCACTCGAGACCTTGCCTCCCAATCGTAAGTTAGACTACATCACTTGAATAAAAGCATCTGATATACAATCCTTGTTTAAAAACAAAATTACATGATACCAATCTTCAGTTATACTAGTTTTGTAGACTTCAATTGAGTTAAAATTACATGATGTCATTTAGACATTGAACAATGAAGATGCAACATAGATTGCATCAAGTTGTTTTCTCATAAAAGCATAAATACACAAAAAGATTACTAAAGTTTTAAAGATCTACACATGTGAGGACACATTATGGTCGAGTGTACGACCTAAATGCCCATCCCATCAAGCAACACTAAATAACTAGCATGTCAGGACGTTATGTAGCCAAAAACATGACCAAATGACCATCACTTATTTATTCATTTATAGCCCATAAGGACACTATCTGACCGAATTCACAACCAAGTGCCCATCCATACCCAAGGGGGAAGGGAGGGTGTCACAATCAAAATGACACATCTATGCCGAGTTCACGACACAATGCCAAGTCAATTGTGACATACTTGTCAAAAGACACTCACTTGCCGACTTCACGACTGAGTGCCTACTTGACAAGCACCTTTCAGCCCTACACACACACACCCATCACGAGACAAGTATCATGACATGTATACATCAAATACATGACACATGCCAATCCACGTATCTCACAAGTGACTACAAAATACATGCGCACAAAGAATCAAAGATACAAATAATGCATGGCAAGAGACCCATCTCATGACACATATATATGCTAGTCAACGATCCCTTGCCATACACATGCATGTGAAGAGTATACACCTTCGCAGAGTGAGTGATAGGAGAGGATTTCCTTATCATTTCTCTTGACATGCATATCCCGAATTCAGGGTCTTGGGTAAGTTACTATGTATAAACCCTAGGCATCATGTGCATTCAAGGTATGTTTTATATATCCCTATGTAACCTATTTTGTAAAATTTTATTGGCCCTTATGTGACTTTTTAGCAATATTTGTAAATCCCTTACTATGAGTTTATTTTTTTAAGTAAATAATTTAATAGATCCCTATGCAATAGTACAAACTACATTAAGTCATAGTTCAACAATATAAAAAACACAAAAACATTACCACTTTTTTAAACAACTACACATGTGAGGACATTTTTGGGCCAAGTATACGACCTAAATTCCCATTCCATCAAACAATACTAGATAACTAGCACGTCAGGACATTGTGTAGCCGAATATACGACCAAATGCCCATCACTTATTCATCCATATGTAAGCCAAGGCACTATTTAGCCGAATTCACAACCAAGTGCCCATCCATATCCAAGAAGGGAGAAGGGAGGGTGTCACAATTAAAATGACACCTCTATGTCGAGTTCACGACATAGTGCCAAGTTGATTGTGACATGCTCATCAAAAGACACTCACTTACCAAATTCATGGTTGAGTGCCTATTTGACAAGCACCTTTCGAAACTACATACGCTTATCACGAGATATGGGTATCATGACATGTATATATTGAATACACGACACATTCCAATCCACATGTCCCACAAGAAACAAATTAACATGCATATATGCAAAACCTCAAACATGCAAATAATACATGACAAGGAAGAACCACCTCATGACATACATAGCGTATGGCAATCAACAACCTCTTCCTTGCAATGCATATGCATATGAAGGGTGCACATATACACATAGGGAGTGATAGGATAGGATTACTTTATCAGTCCTCATGACATACATATGCCAAATACGCTATGCATGCCAATCAAATAGTCTCTCCTATCACGTGCCTATATGTTATATATGTGGATACACACATGCTTGCATAGTAAGTGGAGCCACAGTGCACTTGGATTGTCTATACAAAAGCTTCACCATTCATGTTGATTATACAAAGAGAAACTTGATTATCTTAGGCTTGCCATCCATAAGTACTAAGAACATCATTTTCATGTAGTTTTGTTGATGATGATGATGGTACTGATGTCGACCCTGTGTTGATATCCAATTGATTTCACCGAGTATTGACTGATATCCAATATGCCAAAGCTCGGTCATAGGGAAAGTTCTCTACTAAGTGTTGATGGGAAATATACAATCTCATGCAAGTATCCAATTTTGTACTTAACTTATTGCACACTTTGATTTTTAAAAAGGCCATAACACTAAACATTCTTTCATCCTCCATGGATCCTAAAATCATTATTTGAGCCAAGTCAACAAGTCAAAAATATTCAGGTATATGATCTTGGAGAACTTGACTCATGCTCAACTTGTTCCATAATCGAGTAATTGCACCGGATTTTGTAGGCTCTACAAGTTCTGTAAATTGATGCCACATGGTATCCCCAAAGCATTGTGATTGTTGCAAAAGTGCATCTCCTTCTATTACCGAGAAGGTTGCATCAGACCCTTGCAATTGTAACATTTTTCCAAAGTGATCTTTAAGAACATGAACTCTTTTCTTGAAATTTGCTTGAAGAGCACACATGTATTGCTCATGGTTCCAAAACTATGGATAAACTATTGACATTGCCTCCAATAGTTCATCTCTTGGAAACCGTTCTCTTATTTCCTGTGACACAAACCAATACATTATTTATAGATATTTTCTCGCAGGAAAGTTGAGCTTTAATCAATGTGTATTTACTTGATTTACCTTGCTTTAGTTGTACTATTTTCTTTGCAATAACATGGTCATTTGAATTATCTTTCATTCAATGTTTTTTCTACATTATTATTAAGAAAAATTTACCATCTTGAGTTCAAAAATAAAATTTCAAAAATTTTATTACTTTATTATTTTCATAAGAAATATTTGCCAACCGATTATAGGATATATTTGGATTAGAGGACAAATCACTACACTTTCGAAAGTCTAAAATACAAGTTTTGCCACATATTCTATAACATGAAAGTATACATTGACTCTTAAAATCATCTATGCTCATTACCCACTATATCCTCGAAAGAAGTGGGTTTCACATCTTGTATAACCTTAGCTATGTATACATAGTGATAAGCTACATAGCTATCATATGTCAATCGTTGTGTTAGCTTTCTCACTTTATTTGACCTACATGGACCTAGATTACTACTAGGTGCTTTAGCATCCTCTTATGTCTTTCACACACTAGGTTTTTTAATAGAAAAAAGTCACAAACTCCTCATCTAAGCTTTGCTAACAGTCACCTAAATTAGTATCAATATGGGAGAAACATGATGATACATCTATCACAATAGGTAAGTCCCCAAATTGATCTTTATGTTTTCTTAATATTTTTGATGTACTTGGTGGTGTAACTTGTGATCTCAATTTTCCACTCCATGGTTTATCAACAAAACCATGACTAGGAGACTCTTGTGGTCCACTCAATTTCTATGACTGCTGACTTATTTTTTGCACAACCATACTCTCATACTCATCAATCCCAATTGCATTTTGTACATTACTGTACGAGCTACTCATTTCATAAAAAAACAACATCTATGCTAACTCTTAGCTCACATGTAATAGGGTTATAACATCTATATCCCTTTTAATCAAGAGAATATCCAATAAATATACATTTTTTTAACTTTTGGATCCAATTTACTATGCAACTCATTAGGAATATGTACATAAGCAATACATCCAAATACTTTCATATGGGATAGATTTGGCTTTCTATGTGTAAACTTCTCTTCGAGTGTCATACCATGTATAGTAGTGGTCATCCTGTTTATAATATATATAGTAGTAGCAAGTGCTTCAACCCAATAGTAACAAGGCAAGTTTCTTTTTAACATCATTGCACAAGCCACCTCTACAATATACCTATTTTTTTTCTCAAAAACTCCATTTTGATGTGGATTATATCTATATGTATATTACCTCTATATACCATTTTTATGCAAAAATTTAGGAAACTCATTGGAGAGATATTCTCCACCTCTATCGAAACTTAGGCATTTAATATGCAATCTTGTCTCCTTCTCAACCAAATTCTTAAGATTTTAAAATGAGTGAACACTTACTTTTCTCATACATAAAGTAAACCCATACTTTACGAGTATGATTATTAATTAAGGAAACATAATACTTGCAATCACTCAAAGTTGCACTCTTTCTAAAATCTCACACGTCAGAATGTATCAATTCAAGTGACTTCTTGCATACATGCCTTTTATGTGGAAACACATGCCTTTCTTGCTTTCCAAATTGGCATGTTTCATATACTTTATGCATCCCATCAACCATAAACTTGGGCAAGCCATCCACAATTTGTTTTGACCTATGTCTTTCAGTAGCTACACATTCACATGTAGATTCTCTTATGCCAAATTTCAATATCAACCAAAATTCCTAAATCTTGTGCAAACATGGTAGCATGAATTTTAGGTAAACTTATACCAAGTGTAAACAATCTGCTAGCACATTTTTCTTTTATAATTAACCTACACCAATCATTTTTAAGATCTTCTACATAGCAGCCATAACCAAACCTCCCTATTCTTCCATCTAACCAACAAAAATTAAGTTTTTTATAATATTTAGTACATGCAACACATCAACCAAGTACTTAGTTTTTTTCCATTATGCATACTCAAAGGAAGATTTTCAATATGAGTAATGGGGTGAGTTGTATCATGCCCTATCTCCACAAAGCTTAGAGACTGTGGACTATGCATCTCTCTAAACCACTCTCCATAAGAAGTCATATGGTTAGAGGCACCTGAATCTACATATGATAGATCATTCTTTGATGAACCATCATTAGTCATAGTATTCATAAAATGCTACATAATAATTAGTTGTTCACTTCTGTCATCATTGTTTCTACTACTAGATGTACAATTATCTGACTAGTTTTTTCCATTTCTAATATCATCCTTCTTTTTGAAGCAATTTTTAGAAATGCGGCCTTTTTTTACCATAATGCCAACACTCTCTACTATGACCAATTTTTTTTTGACTATTAGAATATGCAACTTGTCCTCTTTGACTCGAAACTATCCTCCCTATTTTACTGTATCATAACCTTGACCATGACCACCACCTTGGTCTTTGTTATGACCTCTACCTTTTCTAGTATAGTAAAACACCTCCTCGCACTTTTTTTTGCTTTGAGAAGAACAAGAATCCAAGCCAATATTCTTTTTCTCAAGTATCAGCATAGAAATCAAGTGTATAAAATCCCAGATATCATCCCTTGTATTTATAGATAACCTGAAGCTCTTGTATCATTTCCAAATCTATCTAAGCATGCACACATAACATCATTATCATCAAGTACCACACTAATAGATCCATGAGCTTCCATTATACTCTTGATTCTCAAGTCATAATCATTAATGAATAGTTCCCTCTTTTTACTTGGTTCCATTATACTCTTGATCCTCAAGTCATAATTGTTAATGAATAGGTTCCCTCTTTTTACTTGGTTCAAATATAACTTGAGTTGTAGCTTTTTGGCTTTTGTATTTACTTCGAATAGCCTTGCCGAATTCTTCCATACAATAGCAAGGGTTGTAGATTCCTACAAATAGCCCATCTTGCTATCTATAACACTAACAAATAGCCAATACATGAATTTACTCTATGTTCTCTCCCAATCTTTCTTAGCCTTTACTTGTATAGTAGCATTTCATGTAGGAACTTCAAGTACTCTTACCATGTCTTTTTTAATGTAATTTCAAACACCTTTTCCCTTCAAGAATTATGTCATTATGAACTTCCATGTAGGATAATTATTCTTGTCAAGCTTCTCATTGACAATCTAGTTAAAGTTGTTAGACATTTTAACAAAATAGAAAACCTTGCTCACTTGGTGGTTTTGGATACATTTGGTACTCTTGAAATCCTTTCAATACCATTTGGTGCTTCTTGGACATCTCTATGCCTATTCTCCTTACTTAAAAGCTTACTGATACAGACTTTGGCTCTTTTTGGTATATTTTAGTGCTTCCTATACTCTTTGGTATATTTTAAGATCTCTTGTACTTGAAGCATTTGGTAGAACTTGGTATATTCTCAAAGTATTTGGTTGATCTAGTCCTATTTGATACATTTGGTTCTCTTTGATACATTAGGTTTAGGGGCTGCATTTGGTACATTTGAAAATGTGGGGTGCATTTTTGGTGGTTTTTGGTACTCTGGGATCATAAAGTGTTTTTTGAACCTTTTGTGAAATTGGTGCTTTCTTGTCTCTTGATCCTTTTGGATCATGTGATTTTTTTAGATACATTTGATACTCTTGAAACCCTTGCAATATCATTCGGTGCTCCTTGGAACTCTATTAGACTATTTACAT
The DNA here is from genome assembly GCF_053477565.2 of Lygodium microphyllum. Taxonomy (NCBI): domain Eukaryota; kingdom Viridiplantae; phylum Streptophyta; class Polypodiopsida; order Schizaeales; family Lygodiaceae; genus Lygodium; species Lygodium microphyllum. The sequence continues at coordinate 74,072,180 of NC_141140.1, forward strand.
AACTAAAAAGCTTATTTATACTACCTCGTGCTCTTTTGGGAATATTTTGGTGGTTCTTGTACTCTTTTGTATATTTTAAGCTCTCTAGTACTTGAAGAACTTGATATAACTTGGTACATTCTTTTTGAACCTTTGGTACAATTGGTGCTTTTTTGTGGTATTTACACCATTGGTGTAATTGGTGCTTTTTGGTACTTCCTCTTAATCTTTTTACAGCATTTTGTATTTTTGGATAGATTTCTTACTTTTGAAACTGTTTCAGTACCATTTGGAGCTTCTAGTTACTCTCTGCCTATTTTCATTACTAAAAAGCTAATTAGTATTGCCTCTATCTCTTTTAGGTATATTTTGGTGGTTCTCGTACTCAATGTACTTAAATCTCTATGGTACATGGAGCATGTTGTTGAATTTGATACATTCAATACCTTTTGGTTCCATTGGTACTAAGTGTTTTCTTGTACTCTTTGGTACCTTTTGGTGTTTATTGGTATTTCCTCATGCTATTTTGGTAGAAAGCTTTCATTTGATGCTACTTATAGCTATTGTTGGTATCTTTTGGTGGAGATTTGGTACTCTTTGGTAATTGATACATTGGTTATCATTGCTATAATGTTTGATAATGGTATTATGGAAGTTTTGGTACTTGTTGCTTGGTGATATTTTGTTTTTGTAAGGTTGATTCTCTTTATTTTTTCACTTGACAGTCATAGTATGACAAGCTAGAGGCCTCTTGCAAGAAAGGATAGGTCCACATGGACTCCCGGGTAGTTCACTATATGTATACCCTCTATATCACATGCATTCAAGGCCTATTTAAAAATATCATTTCTTGTGAAATTTTCCTTACTAAAACATAACCCTTTTCTATTCAATTTGTAAGTAACCCCTTTATGTGGGACCCTTCTGTATGTAAAAAATGTGTAAAAATGGTATTTTAAAAATCTCTTAATGTTGAACCCATGTGATACATACATATATTTATGATGGACCTCCCCGGGCATGGACTTTGTCAACCAAATGATCAACTGACATGAAGAAGGGGAAGACGGTTACCCTCTTCCCTAGGCCACATATTGAAGATCCATGTATTTGTCATTTGTGTTGCATGTAGGGAGTCACTAGAAGTAGCACATGTCATGAGCAGCTTCATGATTGAGGGTTGATATCAATACCACCCCCTTTGCTTCAATGCAATTATGCATAGCAGTGGGTTTTGTGTGAAAGAAGGATGTAACATTGAAGTACTTGCACTGGCAATGGCATGAATCAATGGGCACTATAATGTGAAGAGTAAGTTGGCATGGTTCACCATCATAGTTATTTTACATGTGGATTACAATGTTGATTCAGTGTGCTCATGTGCTTAGGATTGCATGTGCTTATTGCACAAAAAAGGAACACGTGGTTGAGGTTGACAATGATTAGGGCCAATAGAATCTACCACTACTTGAGGAGTCATAGTGCAGAGAAGGTGAGATATGTCCCATAGGATTTGAACTCGGGTAATGGAAGTGTTTGAGAGTGTTTTGGATGATATTGATTATGTTTTGGAAGTTCATGATGATTTTTAGTAGAAATACGAAGCTCTGTGATGTTCTGATAGGTTTTGTTGAGGTTCTAATTGGTTATGATACCTTCTGTATAGCTTCTGTTTTGTTCTGATTTTCTTCTATATGAAGCATGGATTGATGATTGATGAAGGTTGAAATCTTTTGAAAGCTTATTGAATAGTTTTTGAAAGTTTGGAATGGTTTTAGTATGAGCTATGAGGATTTGCTGTTCTCTGATGACCTTCTGTAACCCTCTGTAAACCTTCTGTAGAGCCTCTGTCTCTGCTCTGTCTCTGCTCTGTTCCTGTTCAATTCTATAGATCTTCTGTAAGTGTTCTATAGAATGTATGGGTGACTTTGGGAAAGTTTTCTAACTTTTGGAAAGGTTTAATCTAAGTTCAAAAGAGCTAAAACAAATGGAAGAAGCAACTGCTAAAGACTGGAGAGATAGTGATAGTAGTGAGCTATGAAGAGACATTGTAGTGGCTCTGGTGCCTCTTCGAATCAGACATACCTCTTGGGAGGTGCATCCACGACCTGATAAGGATTATTGAGAGTCATTATTGAGTATTGTAGTGAGGAGATGATGTACTATTGATAGAGAGATAGAGAGAGAGAGCCATAGATAGCCAATTCTATCAAAACAGTGTATCTGTCTATGAGAAGTTGAGAAAGAAATCTATGAAGACATTGAAGATGAATACTATGTGATTGATTTCCATTCAAAAATGGTGTATTCCTTTATGTTCCTTGTTCTATTGATGGATTCTATGAAGACGTTGAAGATTATGGTTGATTCTATTGAATCCGTGGGAGATATCTACTATGATGTTGCATGAAGAATTGTTGTTTTCTTTGTTTTGATCATCAAAAGAATGAAATAAAAGCTTGTTGATGTTACAAGATAGATTTTCTTGCATTAGAATCCCCTTTTCATTGGTGTTCCTCTTGGGGCTCCATGTTTTTGGCGTGCAACCGGGGAAGAAGCTGATCTCAACAACTACATTAGGGGGGAGATCATTTGGTGATGGAAAATGCAAATGCAATGGGGAGGACCAAGGAGAAGGAGAAGAAGACAAGGACGACTTTCCCATCTAGTATTTTCTCTAGCCCCTGCTCCAAGCATGCATATATCATTGCAAAAATGGACAAAGGTAGAAGAAGAAGTGGATGAAGATAAGTGGCAGTGAGGGTTGTGCTACTATGTCCACTCACTACAATGCATCTAGTAAACCAGTTCTGTTCTGAGAAAAAGATGACGACGCAGATTGTGAGGAATAGGAGCCAAGCATCACAAGGCTCAAATTCTAAGGTGGAAGAGGCAGAGAGATAGAAATCAAAGGAAACAAATGCATCAACTAGAAGAAGAAGAAGAAGAAGCTACTCACAGCTTTTTCCTTTTCCCCTAAACTTCCCTACCATGCTCAAGAGACTAGTGCACCCTCCCAATCTAAGATAGAATCAGCCAATAGCCATGCTGACTCATGGAAAACCTGATAGCCAGAACCAGAATGGACAATCAGGAAGCCATGGCCAAGGTCCCCATCCTCCTACACAACTGAAAGTGAAGCCATCCCCCATCGGACCTATGCTCAACCGCCCCATGGAGGATGTGCGCAACAATTACAACCCAGGCAAAGAATTAGGGCGTGGACAGTTTGGTGTCCCCCATCTCTGTGCACTGACAAGGTTGCCGGCCAAGCCAATGCGGTGGATATGAAGGGAGCATATGCAGGAAGAAGGATATGAAAGAGAAGAAGGTGAGTAGGTTGTGGCTTTCTGTCGAGCATAGCCTATATCTCTATTGAAGAAGAAGTAAAAGAAGAAACGACAGCTACACAGCACAGTCGTTCTTCCCCAGTTTTGTTCCTCCTCATTGTCCCCTCCTTGTCTTCAACACCTACAAGTGGTTCCTTTGATCATGTGGAATAAAGCCAATAGCAACATACACAATAGGATATAGCATAGCCGCCAAATGGGAGAGGGCAGGGAGAAAAGAAAAAGATGAGGAAGAAGACGATGAGGAAGGAAAGTAGACGATGATGAAACCCTTGCCCCTGCTTGCAAACAGAGTAGTTGTACATCTTGCAACAAGTAGATCACGATGGAAGGAAGTGGCAGATGAAAAGGAAGATGGAAGGAAGAGAGAGAGAGAGAGAGAGAGAGAGAGAGAGAGAGAGAGAGAGAGAGAGAGAGAGAGAGAGAGAGAGAGAGAGAGAGAGAGAGAGAGAGAGAGAGAGAGAGGCAGAAGAAATGATTGATAGGCACCTGGAGTGATAGAAATCACGCAATAGGCAAAGAAATTCACCTTTCTGCAACATAAATTTGCCATCTTAGGTGGTTTTGCTACATCACAAGAAGCATGTCAACGGGCTACATGCACCTTGGGATGGAGAATGTATCTGGATCTGTTCCGATGAGTCTCTGATCTGAGTTGAGGCCTCAAGGTTGCTGCAACACATCTTTCCACCGTTAGCAGTAGGCAAACCAGGATGAGAGATGCTGAGAGAGAGAGGAATAGATGGTGAAGGATTTGAGAAGCAATGCAGAGCTCAGCATAGGTCTCAAAGATGGCAACCCCACCTATTTGCCTCGTGTGGTGCACTGCCTTGGCTTAGATGGACACATAGATAGAGAAAGAGAGAGAGGGAGGCCTCGTTTTGGAGAGATGGTATTTCTGCAGTTTGACCTTGTGCTCTTCACCCGGGACATGACGAAAACCGCCTTCCCCAACGGCAACTCCTTTCTCCCACCCTATTTTAGCATCTTCACAAGATCTCCATATCTGCAAAGTGATATCACTTTTTTTTTCTTCTTTTATTTACTTATGCCCAAAACCTTAACTTAAGAAAACAATGAAGACATTAATTTTAACATTAAAGTTAATTCACCAGCCATCCATATGAGCTTCTTCTTATTTCCCTCCTTTCTTTGTCTCCTTAGTGGATTTCTCTCACATCATTTTTCTCCACCACTCAAGCCCCTTTCAATCCTTCACAAAAACTAGATTTCTCATATCTCCTCAATAACCCCTTTGTCTCATAGCATGTGCCTTGCTAGATTTGTTACATTTCTATCTTCCAAAAGCCACATGTTATCTTCCCTTTCCTTTTGATATGATACCCCATTTCAACCCTACAATCATATCCTTTAAGATCTCATAACGGAATAAACATAATTTTATCTAACAATAACTAGTTCAAAAGAATTTGTGATCCTTTAAAGTTAAAGCCTTGTTCCCATTGCACAATGCTAAGATAGATAAGACCTTGAAAAAGGCATAAATATAACATTTAAACCTTATTTCTATTGAAAAAGCCATTTTCACAAGGTTCTACTCTCTTGCTTTTGTTTTTCACCTTACACAATTTATCAAGAGCTCCATCGCATTGATGGCTTCCCTTAGCCTTTAAAAGATGAGACAAAAGTCTAACTTGAGAGGACCTAAGAAGACTTATTTATCAATAGTAGTCTCTTCCTTTCCTCACCCTTTGAGCTACATAAATATGGAATCATTATTCTTTCCTCTATTGGGATGGAGAAAGTTGTGCTTGTGATTCCTTGCGGAAGATAAAACCCTATCCTTTGAAGACTATACCAGTCTTCAGTGTGGGAGTATAGTGGAGGCAGGAGTTCCATTACCTTGGTGGTCATGGATTTGGAGTCCCATACCCTACCATGGCTAGGCCTTGTGATCAAAGTTGTTTTACTAACAATTTTGGAAGTTGTTTATGTTAGACAGTGGTTCTTCTTTGACAAGGTTCACGAGGACGCTTCACATTTCAGTGTGGGAGGAATATGATGACACTCAAAGAAGCATAAAAAAAAAGGCACAAAAGAATCCAAGCATGCATCATATTTTCATTTTTTGTGAAGAGAATAATACTAAGTTGTTACAAAATCACCAAAAAGAGATAGAGATATGAGGGGGCCACATCTATTAAAGTCAATGGTATACACAAAAGTGTTACGTGCATGCATTTGTAAAGGGTAGGAATACTTAAAATTAAAGCAAAGGTCTTATAATATCAAATGTATCAAAGTTTCAAAGAAATAATAAAATACGAAAGGGTGTGCTTTTTGGGGAAGAGGTGGGGTGGAGTGCACGAGTGGTTATGTGCCTCTTTCCCTTCTCTCTCTCTTCTTCAATCGCATATTCTCCCTTTTTGGTGGTGCCAAATTTTTTTTCTCTCTCCTCTCTCCTCTGTCTTTTGTGCAGAAATTCCTCTTTTCCCTTTTGTTCTTGCATAATGGTTGAAGCTATGGATGAAGATGATGATGATGAAAAATTGGTTCATTATTTGAAAAGAGAAATTTATGGTTTCTTTTCAGTTTTGAGATTAATGGCAGAGCCATACACATAGATTTTGTGTGCTTTGTCCCTGATTTTGTGGTTCATTATGTTCGTGGGAGGGTTGCTGTCATTTTGGTGCGCAACCAGGGAAAACTTGCCATCAACAAGCATCAAAAGAGGCTAAAAATGAAGGAAATGACATTGCCAAGAAGAGATGGATTCAATGGATGCTTGTAAAGTTCCTTCTTCCATTGAAGAGTTGGAGATTCTCATTGCCAAAGCCACTTTCCACAAGAAGTTCATCCCACAATGGCGGAAACATATTACCATCATGATGCAAGCTCTATGTGGTGGACTATTTCCTCTTCCCATTGAGGCAAAAGAGATGTGCATCTTGGTGGCAAATTGTTTGGAAACAAACTGAAGAGCAGAAGCAGAGAGAATGACTATCCATGGAAGACTTGGTATTTATTGAGAAGTTTCTAGACATCATCAAGTGGGAGATCGTGAAGAAGCTTCAGGAGTCGTGATCTGTGGAGGTTCACAAAAACAAGAAGGAAAAGAGTTGGAATTTGTTCGTGGATGCTCAACAACAAGATACGTGGGATACTTGGTGCATTGACAATCTTCTGTTTGTCCAATTAGCAACCCACTGGAAGTTGGTAGACAGAGTTTTTTTCACAACATACACTGTTGAAACCCCCAGAAGCTGGCATTATTATAATGGCACAACAACGATCCTAAGAAAAATGAGTTTTGATACTTTCAAAACGGAATATCTCCCCCTTTGTAGTGGTTTGAAAGATGAATTCAGAGATGTTGAAAAGAAGGAAGTAGAGGAGATGTTGGCTAGAGAATCCCCTAGAGACTGAAACCCCTCTCTGATTCTATTCTGTTGAGTATTGAACAACTGGTTGGAGCCAAGCCCATGATGAATGACACAATCAAGAGGCAAGCATTAGAAGGAGTCCAGAGGTACATGAGAAGAGAGAAGGCAAAAATCAAAGTTGAGAACGAGCTCGCAGCAGAAGCCTCCTTTGATGCCCTAAAAGCACTCTTTACAAAAGTCCCCATGGCAACTCAAGGTCCCCTCCCTATTCAGATTTGTCCTGGAAATATTGATGACAGGCCAGCAAATGTAGTTTCATTTCCAGTTTTTAAGGGAGAGTACAATGAAGACCCTGATCTTCATGTAGCAAAGTTTATGGTAGCATGTGGGGCTAACAATGCCAGAACCCCTGAGCATTGGTTAGCGATATTCCCTGCCACTTTCAAGGGTGCGGCATTTCAGTGGTATGAGAGATAAGCAGCAGGAAATTTTAGCACATGGGGTTGGCCTTCCTCACTAAATTAAGACGTGAAGGTTTTGAAGAGCGGATGCGAGAGGAGTTTATGAACCTAAGTCGGTCCTTTGGAGAAAGAGTAGAAGCTTATGTCTCACGAATGGAATCCATCTTGAAGAGATGGACTAACCATCATTTGGATGAAGACATTCAGAAAGGAGTGTTCCTTAAAGGCCTACAACCAAAAGTTCACAAGTTCATGAATTGAGAAGGCCAGTCAATCTGCAAGCTGTAGTGAAAGGTGCAAGATTGTATGACGAAGTTGAAGCAAGGTTGTCAATGACTCCAGGAAGAGGAGTCTTACCTCCTCCCATGCCAAGAATGATATACCCACCAAATACAATCCTAGGGACAGTTCCCTATTCCTATCCCCAAATGCAAATAGTGTCGTAGTATAATGCACCTAATCTACTATGGTCGCCTCAGACGACAGTGCCTCAAATGATGGTTCAACCACAACAACAATGGCCTCAAACAGTTCCTCCAATGGCGACTCAACAACAATGGAACCCTACCAACTGGAATCAACAACCTCAAGTCTCAACAGGAGCTCTGAATCAGAACCAGAATAGAGGACCCTCTGGATCAACCCAATCAGTGTATGCAGTAATTACAAAAGCTTCACAAAATCCTACTACAAGTACTTCAGGAGGTGAAAATCTGAAGGACTACTTATCCAACTCAGTTGCAAGTATCAAGAAAGAGCTTATGGATGTGATTATAGAGCAGCTACAGATGCTGAAGGTGAATACTGCCAATATATCCACTCTTGCAAGAGCTGGGAGACATGTGATGTGTTCTAATACATGGTGCAGAAAGTGTCATCAAGCGGGACATTTAGCCCACTGAATGTGCCCGAAAACCAACCATTCCTGGAGCCTTTTGTTCCTACTGTTTGCGGAAGAACCATATAGAGGATATTTGCTCTCTGAAAGAGATGCACGAACGAAGACAGAAGGATGAAAATGAAAGATTCAACTTGATAGAGTCCAAAATGATAATACAGGATATTGGACCAAAGCCTAGGGAGTTTGGTCTTCGACAGTCTGGCGGTGGTCAAAGATCAGAGGTGGAATGTTACAGGTGTGGAGAAAAGGGTTACATCTCCCCGAATTGTCCAAACCCTAGACGATCTGTGGATTACAAGCCCTCATGCAATCGATGCAAGGGAGAAGGCCACACTGCAAAGGACTGTCCAAGTCCAGCCCTTGTCAAGGCCAATGCTACTGATAGCCAACAGAAGGCACAAGAGCCTGCCTCCAATTTGGTAGAGTTGGAAGCTGTTGCTATCACGCGCGCGATAAGAAGGAACCATTTGTTTAGAATAAAAATAATTCTCATGCTAAGACTATGAAGTTCAACCTACTAGCAGAGGGACAGAGCAGTACAGGACAGAACAGTGCAATACAAAGCACTGTAGTGCCACAGAGAGTCACAGAGACAGTCCCAGAAATAGGACCAGAGGTCCAGGAGATAGATGATACAGAAGCAATTCCAGAAACACAAGAAATGCTGATGCTGCCATTGCTAGAAGAAAAAGGAAAGATGAAAATGGGTGTAGCCCCATTCCCCAGCCGGCTGGAGAAGCCTGCGGATCCTATCAAAGATTATGACTTGGTCAAAGACCTAGACACCTTTAAACCAAATCTAACCTTCCGACAGTTTGCTGATGCTGTCTCCTAGCTACCAAAAGAAATTCAAAAGCATCTTGACAAGAAGACGTGGACTAAGGATTGCTCCTTCAACAGCGACCACCAAGACTAATAAAGCCCCGGAGCTTGTAAAGGAAGTAGATGTGGCTAATGCCTTTCTAGATCTTGGAACCCCAGAGATTAGTGTATGGATAGAAGGATGCTTTATTTTAGATGCATTGATTGATGGAAGATCATCAGTAAACATAATGACGGATGTGACAATGAAGGACTTAGGGTTGCAAGGAATTAAACTTACATAGTGGCTTATCAGATTGGCAGACCAAAGCAGAATTAAACCGTTGGGCATCCTCCCATACGTAAAAAAAACCCTTGCAGGAAGAGACTATTGGATGAAATATTTGGTGGTTAAACCAAATTCTTATGGGACCTCATACCCTCTGTTGTTGGGAAGACCTTGGCTTTTTGAAGCAAGGGCCAGGACAGACTAGTTCAAAGGAACCCTAACCCTAGGCAGAGGACCCAACAAAGTGGTGTTGAAGTCGTATGGATCACAAAAAGGAAATGGATCCACATCCATCGAAGTTATAAATGACTCCTCCAATGAGATAATAGATGGTATATTAGGAGACGAAGAGGCTGTTAAACATATCTTTCCCAAGAAAACAGGGGTACAGTCCCTAACGGTGGGCACTGTAAGCCAGCTACCAAGGGAAGCAAAGTCTTTGTCCATGGGAGAATACATCCTGCCTCAACTAGAATTAACTTCTGAAATTACCTCTGATAGTGAAATGGAAGCATGGATGTACAGTTCTCCCTGTTACATGTCACTTGTAGAGACAGTAACAGAGATAGAGCCAGGGACAGAAGCAGAAGCAGAAGCAGGCGCAGAGGCAGAAGATCTATTCTTCTCCTACAGAGCCTCTACAGAAGTAGAGATAGAGCCTCCAGAGGAAGAGGATGGACATGATGAGGAAGAAAACAAAGCAGGATATGAAAGTGCATTTGAAGAAGATCCTCTGATAGTGGATGATCTTGTCAATGTCCCTACGGAGACCTTAGAGGCCGAAGATCTCAGGGTGTTGGAGGGAATGACCATGGTTTCATTTGGGTTAGCCAATGGACCACAAAGTATGCAAAATCTACATAAGAAATGGATCAAAGGCACAAAAGTTAAGTTCACCAGTGGCTCTTATCACCTTGACCGTTTAGTCCAGAGAAAAGATGATGATGATGCCCCCTACCAATAGAAGCCAGAGCTATCAAAGCCTCAGCTTCTAGAAGGTCCGTGCTATGTGACATTCTTGGACGCATCCTCTGAAGATGAATCCCTAAGTCTAGAAGAAATCACCACTCACACAGAAGCAAAAAAAGCTCTGATACCCTTCCATCAATCTCAACAGACAAATGAGTCATCTGTTCAGAAGGAGGACACTGGTTCTAGTGGAACATTAGACGATGATACTACTCCCTTGAGAGAGTCAGACCTCTATCCAAAAGCAATCCGTGGAACATTCATCTGCGAAGTGGAAGGTGAAAGACAAGTAATGTTCTTGGATACTGATGATACTAAACATCACCTGAAAGTGGGCCTCAATCTTTTAAAAGAAGAACTAGTGGTCCTACGAGTTCTATTAAAGGAGAACTTAGACATGTTTGCTTGGTCATATAAAGATCTAAAGGGGATTGATCCCACAGTATACCAACATCACATTGACCTAGAGCCTGATGCCAAACCTGTAAGGCAAAGACAAAGGCATATGAATCCTAATTATTCTGCTCTGGTGAAGGCTGAATTATTGAAACTTCTTGAAGCTGAGTTCATTTATCCTGTGGCTAATAGTGAATGGGTTTCGCCCATTGTGGTTGTACCCAAGAAGAACGGGAAACTTCAAATATGTGTGGAATTTTGAAAGCTCAATTCAAAGATGAAGAAAGATCATTTCCCTATCCCTTTTACAGACCAACAACTATTGGACACAGTGGCAGGTCATGAGCTATATTTCCTCTTGGATGGATTCAGCTGATATAACCAAGTCCAAATCGCAGAAGAGGACCAATCCAAAACAACCTTCACCACATAATGGGGGACCTATGCCTATAGAGTGATACCATTTGGGCTTTGTAATGCTCCTGCCACTTCCAACAAGTAATGATGGCTACATTCCAGAATCAGCTTTATGATTTCATTGAGGTGTATCTTGATGACTTTTGTGTCTATAGCTTAATCTGTGAGCACTGGGGACACCTAGAGTAATGTTTTGATAGATGCCGAGAGTATGGGATTTCTCTTAACCCCGAAAAATGTGTCTTTGGTGTCTCCTCAGGAGTTCTTTTGGGTCATATTGTCTCTGCACAAGGGATTGCAACAGACCCGACGAAGATTGAGAAGATTGCCACCTTAATAGCACCAATAAACCTCAAGCAATTGAGAGGATTTCTTGGCCATGTGGGCTACTACAAAAGATTTATTGCACATTTTGTAACCAAGGTAGCCCCTTTGCACAAAATCCTAAGGAAAGATGCGGATTTCCTTTGGATTGATGACTGTGAAGAATCCTTTAATACCTTAAAATAACGCCTTGTCCAAGCACCTATCTTATAGCCTCCTAATTGGATGAAGGAGTTTCATGTGCACACAGATGCATCAGTTGAAGGGCTAGGTGTTGTTCTATGTCAAAAGGGCCCCTCTAAATTAAATCAACCAATATATTATGCAAGCTGAAAGGTCACTGATAGGAAACGAACTATACAGTGACAAAGCTTAAGTGCTTGGCAATGGTGTTTGCACTAGAGAAGTTTAGACACTATCTACTGTCAACACATTTCAAGTTCTACATGGATCATGAAGCCTTGTCCTTCCTGATGAACAAAGTAGATGTCAAAGGATGACGGATGAGATGGTTGCTCCTACTCCAGGAGTTCGATTTTGAAGTGGTCACTAAGCTTGGCCGTTCCCATGTCCTAGTCGATCATCTATCACGGATCCCTCAAACTGCAGAAGAGGAACATGATGATCCAGACCTTCCTGATGCTTCCTTGTTTCTAGTTGAAACAATTACTCCCTGGTATGCAGACATAGCCACAACCTCCTGGCAAATCAACAGTATCCTCCTAGTATCTCAAGCCGTGAGAAGAAGAAACTTCTCTTAGAATCAGCCCCCTACACATTGCTAGGTGGTGCACTATACAAGAGAGACAAAGATGAAGTGCTGCGAAGATGTGTTGTAGATGAAATCGGCATAGTATTGAAATCATGCCATGATGAGAAATGTGGTGGACACTTCGCAGGAGAAGCGACAACCAGGAAGGCTCTGTTGGCGGGATACTGGTGGCCGACCCTCCACAAGGATGCATATGACTACTCTTAGAGATGTGATGCTTGTCAGCGAATGGGGAAACCCACCAAAACAAGTGCCATGCCACTGCAACCCATTCTTCCCCTAAAGCCATTCAAGAAGTGGGGGATTGATTTTGTGGGTCCCATTGATCCACCCACCAGACGGAAGCAGAACAAATATATCTTAGTATGTACGGATTATGTCACAAAGTGTGTGAAGCCAAAGCCCTGCAACAGCGGGACAATGGTAACAGTATAGCCCTGTTCATGTACGAGAATATTATCACCCGTTTTGGCAGTTCCCTCGACCTGGTAAGTGACAGAGGTACTCATTTCCTTAACAAAATTATGGAGGAGTTGACGGAACTATATAAGATCTGCCATTGCAAGTCCACTCCTTACTACCCCAGAGCCAACGGCCAAGTTGAATTCATCAATCGCATCCTCTGCTTGATCCTGACAAGAACGATTGCCACACATCGTCACAACTAGGACGATCGACTTATAGAGGCCCTCTGGGCATATAGAACCTACCATAAGGCAGCTACATGACAGACCCCTTTCTAGCTAGTGTATGGTACAGAAGCTATCTTCACTGTTGAATTGAAATTGCCCTCTTTGCAAGTGGCAGTTAAATAACCCTTGGGAGATCATGAGCCATTGCAACGCCGCCTCCTACACTTGGAATACTTGTATGAGATACGGCGGATGGCCCTACAGTGTATGGAAACCACTCAAGTGTAATGCAAAGCCTATCATGATAGTTTCATCAAGCACAAGGAGTTCAAAGAAGGTGATCTTGTCCTAGCCTATGATTCGAGATTTGGCAAGTTTCCTGGCAAGCTTCAACAACGATGGTTAGGCCCATACAAGGTACTTGCTGTTAATCCTAATGGCTCTGTTCAGGTGCAGACCATTGATGCCTCTGATGATCCTTTCTTGATCAATGGCTATGGTCTAAAGAAGTACTTCCCTTCTTAGGGATCTTGACAATCACAGTCGACCTACCCTTCCCCTTTTGGGCGTCGCACTATCCTTCTCTTCGTGCTTCTAATAGCCCTTATGATTCTCCACGAGGCGGTCTCGTTTTGTTAGTCCCCCATAGATACCTCTCAATTCGATCTTGTTCTCTTCTCGTCTGATCCAACAACAGTGGCGAGGTTGGTTGACACATGGTATTTCTACCATTCTCTTTCTTAACGAAAAAAAAAGGAAAAAGAAAAAGAAAAAAAAAACAAACAAAACTGTTATGGAGAAAAGGAAGAAATTCCTTGTCATAACAGGCCTCGTTCCAAGAAAAGGTGAAAACACCCTTGGGCGGGAAGCTGACTATGGAAAAGGTAGTAACGCCCTGTAGTTCAGAATAGCTGACTCACCAGCAGAACCTTTCTAGTAAGTAATTTGAAACCACCTCCCTTGGTGCATTGTCTCTGCAATATCAGTCCGTTTGCCCTTCTTAATAGACGACCTTTCTTACAAATCATTGAAGTACCAGACTTGTTGACTGCCTCCCTAGGTACGCCTTGTCTTCAAGATCCTGATGACAATAGCCGACATGATCTTCATCACCAACCCCATGAGTGATGTGAGCTTTCATCCTCACAGGATGGGGACGCGTGTATGGGCTGCCCTCTGTATCTATTAGTGAGCGTGAGACAGAGGGTGAGGTGAGTGACCAGTTTTCCCCTTCAAATCAAATGAGAGGTGAGATGTGTGAACGGAGTGTTGCACGCACGGGATGGGCCTCTCAGTGCACAATGCACGATTTGTTCCTATGCACTACACCATAAGGCTCCATAGCCTTCCTTCTTGCACTGTATGCCAGCACAGGATGGGATGCATAGTTGCACCATCAAATGCGCACAAGGCATACAACCTCTGCACAAGTGACAGTGAGGATGACATCAATGGGTTTGAGGAATGGGCTGCCCTCTGTATCTTTCAATAGAGCGTGAGACAGAGGGTGGGCTAAGTGTGACAGATGGTTATTCAATCAAGTATTGAGAGGTGAGGCTTGAGGGACATTACGACCATTGGAGTCAGGTACATTTCTGTTTCCCTCTGCACCCATGGGATGGGTCTCTACCATCAGCACATGACACATCACTCTATTCTGTACACGGTATTGCAAGGCTCCCTGGCCTTCCTGCTTGCACCTATGCTAGACGGGGTTGGACGCACTGATGCACCATCAATTGTGCACCCTAGCATACTCCCTCTGCCCCACCCCCTTGTCGATTCCTAAACCGGGTGTGAGATTTGGGTTCCCATCAATATTACCTCGAGTGATATAAGTTATGGGGCGAGTGACTATTCTTTCATTCCTCTTGAGTGCTCGTGAGTTGTGTGACTCTCCTTCGTCAATGACACCTCCCCGACGGGCTTTATCAACCAACTACCTCCCTGGATGCTGCTACATGGTCCCCACCATGTTGGCCGAACGCTGGAGCAAGCTGTGGTACCCCTTGCAGCCAACTCCAATCCTTCTGTAGTAGTGACGGTTCCTTTGACCATACGCGAAATGGGCCAAGTGTTCCTAACTCTACTTTTCTGTTTGCAAGTGTATGTGATGTCTTAAGTGTGGGGGCGCCAGTGTCCAGTCGATTGATAAGACTGTGGCCGTGTCGATTAATTTACTCTGTCCGTTAAGGTTTTAAGTGTGGGGACACGTCCCTACATGTCTGATGAGCATACCCCCTACATATGCCTCAAGTTGATCATGTATGTATGCCATGACCTCTTTTTGCCTTCACGGGGTCCCTTTCCCACCCACCCGTCTAACTTTACCCCACCCTTTGGGTTGTTCCTTCCCTCTTTTCCTTTCTCCTTTTTTTTGACATTTTGTATGTGAATGCATCCTACATTCACCGGAATCCAAATCCAACCTTATAGCCCTTTTTGTCCCTTTGAACTACCCATTTTTCCTTTTTACCAACCCCTGTTCCAACTGATGGTTCTTGAGTTATTAATTTTTGACGTATTTCCTGTACATTAGACGGTTTTCCATGTAAAAGTACCCTACGTTCCCTGCAACTCATATCTAATCTTATAGTCTTGTTTGTCCCTTCAAACTAGCTGTTTTTCCTTTTTATACACCCTTTTTCTAATTTACGATTCATCCGCTATCCCATTTTGACCAGTTTTATGTTTTTCCATGTGCACGCATCCTACGTTCATTGGCACTGATATCTAATGTCATAACCCAGTTCATACCTTTGATTGCCACACTTTTCCTTTTTACATCCCCTTGTTCCGGCTTATCATTATTGCGTTATTAATTTTTGAAGCCTTTCTCGTAAATTGGACGGTTTTCCATATGAACGCCCCTTTATTACTTTCGAACACAAATTTGACATGACAGCCATGTCCTCCATCTTTCTCCTGTCATTTTTCCTTTTTGCTCTCTGTCCTTCCGATGCATAGTTCATCCGATATTAATTTTTGTGCGTTTTCGAGCCCTTTTCGTGCATATTTTTAACATTTTTCCATGTGAACATGCCTTGCTCTTTTCGGAATTCCATTCTAACTGGATCTCCTTGTCCGGCCACCCTTCTTGCACAATTTTTCTTTTTTCTCTGCCCTATTTTGCCATCTGGATTTTTTTTGTTATTAATTTTCATTCATGTTTTTTCGCACCCTTTTCTTGTTTCTTCCATGTGAATGCCTTCTAACCCCGTCGGAACCACAATTTGATGTGACAGCCCTGACGATTATCTTTTTCGGGACATTTTTTCTCTTTACTGTCTTCTATTTTGGTGCATGGATCATTCCATATTAATTTTTAAATCCCTTTTCAGGTACGATTTTTGGGGTTTTTTCATGTGAATGCGTTCTCTCTCGGTCGAAACCATGTGTTGACATGATAAGTTTGTCAGGTACATTATTTGGCACATTTTTCCTTCTTTTCGCCCTGCATTTTGGCGAGTGAATTTTTCCATATTTATCCTCGTCTGTATTTTTGGAGCCGTTTTTCGTCTTTTTTCCATGGGAACATCCTGATTTTGCCTCAAAACCCGTGTCGCATTTTTCTATTATCTTCCCGTCATCTCTTGGTACATTTTTCCTTTCTACGGTCTTTCGATTCGGTGTATGGTTTGGGTTTTATTAAATTTTCTTCCTCTCGCAGTGTGGCCACATCTCTCGTGTCGCGCGTGAACACACCTGTTTTTGGTTTTCCGCACCTTGGGATGCTCCCGTGGCCTCTGTGCCTTACATGTCGCCATCCCCGCCCCGTCTGATCCCACGGATGCAAATTTTTTTACTCTCGCCCCACACATACGCGCGGGATGAGGGTGCGCTCACTTTTTAATAGATTTCACACAACAAAAAATACAAAAAAAAAAACCGAACAACACACAAAAAAAACAACCATAGAACAAAAAAAAACGCAAGACACAAAGAAAAACACAAACAACCGACACAACCACAAATAATTTCAAAAAAAACAAAACAAAACAAAAACAAAAACACAAACCAAAAACAACACCACCACAATACACAAACACACATAACACCAAAAAAAAAAAAAAACAATAATAATAATAAGATTTTTTAAATTAAAAAAAAACACAAACTGACAAACAGACACAAGAAGAAAAAAAACGAGAGAGTGAAAAAAAAAACACCCAACAACACCAAAACCGATATTAAAAATTAAAAACAACCCAAAACCAGAAAAACAACTTACAAAAATTTAAATTTAAAAAAAAACTACCTTAACTGTTTGTCGGCCGCACCCTCCTTCCTCCCTCTCCTTCTACATCGCGAACCTCCTCTCCATCGTTGCAGGTCCCCTCCATCGTCAAGGGCCCCTCCTCCTTCTCGCCTCTCCCTTCCTCCTCGCCTACGCCTTTCCCTCCCTCCAGCGAATCCTCCTCTCCTCGCATATGCCTTCCCCTCCCTCCAGCGAATCCTTCTCTCCTCCTCCTCGCCTACGCCTTCCCCTCGCCCCCAACGCCTTCCCTCTTCCTTCTCCTTCTCCCTTCGCCTCCAGCGCCTACCCTCGCCTCTAGTGTTTCCTTCGCTACATTCTCCTCCCGCCGTTGTTCCCGCTGCCTTCTCCTCCTGCCGCGCTTTCACCGCCTCCTTCTTTTGCAGCCACCATCTTCTCCTCCTTCTCACCTCCTCCGCCATGCCTCCTCTTTCTCCTCTTTCCTCTAGCTACCTTGTGCAGACGTCCAGGTGTGCCTGTGCATCTCGGAGCTGCCAGTGGGTGTTCACGTGCGAGGAAGTGCATATGGTCTTCTCCGTGCGGTAGTGTGTGTCGTCCCCGAGCACACACAGCTGTTCACACACAGCTCGATCAGTGATTTTTGATTTTTTGTTGGATTCCTTGCATTTGGGACTACTCAGTGCACCCTCAATCTCTTGCATACACACCCCTACCAGGTATCTTATTTTCGTGCTTTATTTATTTTAGTTATCCCTTAACCATAGTTAATTGTTAAAATGAACTTTATTCACCCACTTTTCCATATGCGCACGCGCTAAACATACATTTTTCTAATAACTTAAAATCAACCTGTCGTTCACTTTGCACGCGCTACATGCGCTTCAGAGGCACTTTAAATTTTAAAAAAAAATGAACCAGCCGTCACAAAATGCACATGCTAAAAAAGAAAAGCGCTTCAGACACATTAACTTTTTAATCAATGAATATGCATTTAGAGACCTGAGTCTGGGGATCGCAGTTCGGGTTTCGTTAAAAAGTATCGTTTCACATTAATAAATTGTAACTAACAATTTAAAAATGAACCGCTGTTTTCTTATTAAGGTTTATAACCTAATAAAATTTCAACCATTGTTAATAATTTCTTAAAATGAACACTTCATTAAAATCATTCCCCTCACTGCACTTTTTTTTTCCCTTTTTAATAAATACGCTTCGTGGGATGGGCACATAGTCCTTTAAGCTGATATTGTTGATCAAAGTTCTGGTTATGTTGTGATTAGGTTTTTGAGGTATTATGGTTTAATTGTGTAATACGATTATGGGTGCGGTCTGTAGTTTTTCTTTTTTGCCTGATACGGGGTCTTGGGTGCTTGCTTGTTGCATCGCATTAAGCTTTCGGTCGCATATATGTAGGGGTCATGCCGAATTTTTTCTAAGATGTGGGTTGTTTGGGGTGGTCAGTTGGTTAGTTACGTCTGTGTGTGTGCTTATTTTGATCGATTTCTTTTTTATAGCTATTTTGTTTTTTTGCAGGCATTCTCTATGATTGTCTGTGTCTGTGGGGTGTGTGTATATTCCATCTGAATGGCGCCTCAAGCTCCTCCTCCTGTTTAGTATGTCAAATTGATCAGTAGGGATTATTCTTCCCTACTAACTTTTGAGCCTATCACAAAAGCAGGCCTTACATCTTTCGTGGCTGCTTCACTCCCTTTGATTCCAGACGATCCAGCCCTATGTGATGAGTTTCTTGCATCATACAGTAAGAAATCGGGCTTGGTTCATGGTACTTCCATGGTTTTGATACCTAGAGTGTTAGGGAAGGCTTAAGGAAGGTTTTGTCTCTTCCCTACAAAGGAGAACCCTTTGTTACAGCCAGACAGTTTTTCTCAAATTACGAGATTCTCAAGCTGTTATAGAAGCAGACTAAAGAGGTCCTCGATGTCAAGAAGTTACAGAAGCAGACTAAAGACCTCGATGTCAAGAAGGTGATTAACACTTCACGAGTGTCTTTCTCAATGATCACTAATCCTCTTTGGAAGCTAGTCTGCCAATTTGTCCAAGACACCATCCCACTATTTGTCCAAGGAGCTCTTCACAGCTTCCAAGATGGTGTTAAAAGGGGTTGCCATTAATTGGAGTACTTGCCTTCTTACGAAGATGGACCAACATTTTGTCAAAGTAACCAGAGGGAATGTTACCAATGTAACTTATGGTTCATATTTATATGCTTTCTTGACATATTCAGGCCTTAAGAAGGGTGTGCTTCCTCCTCCTCCATCTGATCAAGTCCCTCCCCCTCCACCTTCAAAGGATTCAGAACCCATTGACATAGAGGTTCTTGATTCCCCTCCTCCATTGGTCATTCAAAGGAAGCGCTTGAAGCGTGTGGCAAAGAAAATTCCCCCAGTCATTCCTTCAATAACAGTTCCTGCTACCTCTGGAAGTGACATTCCTGCCTACCTCACATGCAACAACTTATTCAGGGCATATTGAGAGGGTTCTTTGGAAATATCAGTTCCTTCACTAAACAGTTTAGTGTCAGGAGATGCCATTCCTTTCCTTTGTAACAACATCCTGAACTCTCGGTGACAGCTTGTGTTCAATAGTTATATGCTTCTTTCTATGAAGAATTGATGCAATCCAAAGACCAGTTGCATAAGGCAACCATAGAGTTAGCCTCTTCTAAAGACACTCTTGCTGATCTGTTTAAGCAGATGGAGCAACAGACACAAATGATTGAGACCTAGAGAGAAGAAATATCTTCTTTGAAAATTCAGTTAGCAGAGGCTCAGTCAGAGGTCACTAAAGTTTCGGAAGAGAAAGAGAAAATGTCGAAAGAAGCTTAAGAGTTTAAGACTCTTTTAGATACGAAACTGTCAGCTTTGCAGACGGCTCATAATACATTGGAATCCCAAGCTTCCCAGATTAAGCAGTTGTTGCAAGATCAGCTGGCACAATCACGGTCCATTCCTCCAAGCCCCAGTGTTCCTATGATTTCTTCTATATCTCAGTGGGACTTGGCAATTCTCTAGAGACAGGCCACATTATGTCCGTTGTTTCAAGATAAAGTGGAAAGATTGCAGTCTAGGATGGATTCATTATGGTCTACATTTGAGCGATTTCAGAAGTATGTTCCTCCGGACCATTCCTTTTTTGTCCACTATCAGTTGCAGAAGTTGGCCTTCTATATTAAGCTCTCAACGATGGATCTCCCTCTTCCAGAGGATGGTTCGAGTGGAGCTTGGTCTTTTGATTTGTTGACAGAAGTTTTCTGTATGGTCTTTGAGGATTCCATGACGACGGATACCATGTTGTTGTCTTATATGTATCTACGACGTGATCTGATAATTTTAGATGATGTAGATCTAGCTTGATATGTGGGGGATGTGGTCTTACAAGCTGCCTTATATGTCAACCATTTGGAGTTGAGGATAGATGATATGTTCCAGTGTTATTCTTCTAAAGTGGCTACTTGCCCTGACACTTTATGGCATTCAATGATTGATTCTATAGTCCTGAACCAATGCCAGAATACAGCTTCTACTTATGTGCAAGAGCACTAACCAACTGAGGGTGGATCTCCTAGCCTTATCTTTCCAAGAACCATCCATTTGATTCATCCTTCTTTGATGCCTACCATCGACGATCTGTTTTAGGTCCCTCTATTCCTAGCTTATTGTACTATCAACAAATGGCCCATCGCTATGATGCCTATTTTTCCCTTTATCAATCCAACTCAGCAGCTATCTTACCTCTCCTTTTCCAACCTCAGGGTTTTCCTTAAATTCCAATCTTTACCTATTGTTCTTTCATTGAAGATCGAGTTTTTTCCCCTTCTCCGCCATGTCCTTCTCCATCTATCTATATACCTTCTACTTTTCCTGCTTATCAATTGACACCTTTCCTAACTGATTCACTTAAATTTTCAGCCACTCCTTTAGCTTATTCCTCATTTTATGATTTTGCCTACCCATCTCTTCATCCTCTTTTACTTATTCCACTTCCATCTCCTGCCACTTCTATTTCTCAACCCCCTCAATTAGTTAGTGGGTACGAAGGATTTGATCAGCAGATTTCGAGAAGAAGAGGATGGAGCTCAATTGATTCTCTCACAGGACCACAAATTAATTGGCCATTAATTCTAGGTGATTGGACAACTGCTAGTCAAGCATACCAAAATTACCTCCATTGTTCTCAACAATATTCACAATGTCTAGATCCTTCAATGAGATTGACAGCCCATTTTGCTTGGTACTTAGCATACATGCATAGGCATTCCCATAACGATCAAAAGGCCATTCCAAAGCTTTGTATGAATGTCAATGTGAACATTGATTCCCAACAGTTGGATGTCCTATATTTTCATGCCCTTTGTCTACCTAGCAGATACCTTGTTTTGCTAGAACGGATGTGCTGCCTTCCGTTCTTTCAGAATCCTCCAAAATCTTTTGTAGATGAGTCTTTATCCCTGGATCGCTTTCGAAATCATCAAGCCTTCAAGAGGGATCATCTTCATTGATACCACTGGATGTATCTTTTGTGCTTCTTAATGAGACATCTTTTGGAGGTGCCATTCAGATGGTTGTGTTTGTGTGTGTGTTGTAATAATTTGTATGTGATGAGTTCGTGCTGGTTGAATAATTTGTTTGAGAGCTCCCTTTTCAACTATTGATAGTGATGGTGGATGGCAAGCCTACGATGAAAAGCTGAAGAACCTCTTATATCCTTTACAATTTTGTTATGACTTTTTATTGTTTATCAGATGTGCTATTGAATAACGAAGTTTTCCTTTAGTAGTATTCTTTTCTAGAGATACAAGTGATAAGTTGGGGTTGTGGTGGAGTGATTGTTGAAGATAGTAAAGAAGATCAAATTGAGCTCTTCATTTCTAAGTGTGGGGATCAATCATTTAAACCTCAAAAACAACAAAAAGACTGAATTTTGATTGATTTTTGTTGTTTTTGAGGTCTAAATGATTGATTTTTGATGGATTTAGAGTGATGTATGGTTGTTAATGGATGTGTTTGAGAGTGTTTTGGATGACATTGATTATTTTTTGGAATTTCATGATGATTTATAGTAGAAATATAAAGCTCTGTGATGTTCTGATAGGTTCTGTTGAGGTTCTGATTGGTTCTGATGCCTTCTGTATAGCTTTTGTTTTGTTCTGATTTTCTTCTGTATGAAGTATGGATTGATGATTGAAGAATGTTGAAATATTTTGAAAGCTTATTGAATATTTTTTGAAAGTTTGGAATGGTTTTAGTATGAGTTATGAGGATTTTATGTTCTCTGATGACCTTCTGTAACCCTCTGTAAACCTTCTGTAGAGCCTCTGTCTCTGTTCTGTCTCTGCTCTGTTCTTGTTCTGTTCTGTAGATCTTCTGTAAGTGCTCTATAGAATGTATGTGTGACTTTGGGAAATTTTTCCAACTTTTGGAAAGGATGAATCTAAGTTCAAAAGAGCTAAAACAAATGGAAGAAGCAGCTGCTGAAGACTGAAGAGAAGACTGGAGAGACAGTGACAGTAGTGAGCTATGAAGAGACACTGTAGTGGCTCTGGTGCCTCTTCGCATCAGACATACCTCTTGGGAGGTGCATCCACAACCTAAGAAGGATTATTGAGAGTCATTATTGAGTATTGTAGTGAGGAGATGATGTACTATTGATAGAGAGATAGAGAGAGAGAGCCAGAGATATCCAATTCTATCAAAACAGTGTATCTGTCTATGAGAGGTTGAGAAAGAAATCTATGAAGTCATTGAAGATGAATAATATGTGATTGATTTCCATTCAAAAATGGTGTATTCCTTTATGTTACTTGTTCTATTGATGGATTCTATGAAGATGTTGAAGATTATGGTTGATTCTATCAAATCCATTGGAGATATCTACTATGATGCTACATGAAGAATTATTGTTTTCTTTGTTTTGGTCATCAAAATAATGAAATAAAAGATTGTTGATGTTACAAGATAGATTTTCTTGTAGTAGAATCCCCTTTTCCTTGGTGTTCCTCTTGCGGCTCCACACTGCGGGGTAGAATCAAGTGAGCCTAGTTAGCAAACTTTGAGGGTTTTATCAAAATCCCGGACAGCCCTTCCTAGGACATCTCTTGATGGGGTACTAAGAGCGTACCACCAAGGAATAGCTTCGGGTGGCACAATACATATTAAAGCTCATATTTAATTAGATTTTTTAGCTACCATAAGGTGTACAAAAATTAATTCTTTGTTGGATGAGTATTAAGTCTTCTTGCCCAAGACTCTATGTTACTCTTAGCTACTCTAGATTCTTCCATTGCCCCCTATCATAGTCCAAAAGATCTTTTCAAGTTGTTATACCTTTCTTGGCCAATCTATAGGCTTATCCTATTTGATTCCCCTCTATGCAGCCATGCAAGATGGTGAACTAGATGGAATTAGAGGCTACCAATGGGAGGGTTAACAAGATTCATTGGTCTCCAACCTAACAATCTTCCTAATAGAGTTACCAAGGTTCTGATAAAGGGGAAGAGATTTCTCAGTAGGTGAGCTCAACCTAGATAGGGACTTTGCATGGGGGATAAAACCTAGAAACCATTTAAACATGGTCAAGGGGGATTTTTTAATCATCCATTGACCAATACTTAGAATATCGTATGTTTCAAATAGGAAAAAGAAGAAATTTTTGGAAAAATAGTTAATCTCTACAACCCTACACCGTATCGATTCCCAAGTTGACTTTATCTGAGTGCACACGATCTCTGTGGGAGGGGGGACCATGGCATAGGCCTGCCAAGGCCCTTTTCACAAATTTCTCATTCCACATTCTGAAAGTAATAGTTGCTATTGCCACAAGGATTATTAATTATTTCTCAACTAGAGATTGTAACATCTCATCTTTGTTTTTTCCTTCCTTCTGAGTTGAACGTGTAGTTGAAGAATGGCCTCCTTGTTCATGGTTGCACTGACTTTGAGGTGCCTCCAAGTTTCCATTGAACTAAGCATCTTGATGGAGTTTATATGCTCTTGTGTTGGTTTTTGGAGCTAGTCTAGCAGCCTAAGATCCTCCCTATGCTACGTCATTAGGGAGTTGCTAGAAGTGGCACATGTCATGGGCAGCTTCATGCTCAAGTGTCGCCATCAATACCACCCTTTGATTTAGTACAGTTCTACATAGTAATGGGTTTAAAGAAGTCTGTAGCATTGAAGTACCTATGGTGGCCAAGGTATGGATCATTAGGCTCTAGAGTGTGAAGAGTAAGCTGACACAATTATTTATCAGAGTTATTTTACATGTGAATTACAATGTTGTTTCGGTGTGCTCATGTGTTTGGGATTTCCTATGGTCACTACACAGATGAGGAATATATGGTTGAGGTTGTTAAAGATGGGAAGTCTATATATAATATGAAATATGATAGGCTAGGGCCAAGAAAATCTATTGCTAGTCCCATGTTCGAGGAGCCATACACACAGTACAAAGAAGGTGAGTCCAAGACCTAAACCTAGGAGTTGGTGTTGCTAAACCTAAGAACACCAAGGATGACATACCAGATGTGGAGCACACTAGGGCTAAGAAAGACTCTTCGATTGATAAGGTGGTGCCACATGCTCTTTGGGTCGAGGGGGGTCCGGATGCTATTAATACCAAAAGTGAGAAGAGAGATGCTAATGGGTTGAAGGGGGTTAGTAGGGAGCTAATAAAAAGGAAAAAGACACCAAGAAGGGCATGGTTCTTAATAGACACAGAGAGCTGGTGGATGAGGCTAACAAGGTTAGAGGTTTGTAAAGAGACTACTACGGAAGCATGTATGGATATAGGGTTATTAGCCAAGGGTGTAGTTGATAGCCTACATAGTGATACTTGAGGACTTGCCAAGGTAGATACTGATTTGGAGATGGCTAGTGTGGTGAAAAAATCTCGAGGCAATTGCACCTTGTTGGTGGAGCTCTTTTCTGAACTAGGGAAGAAGTGCCCTTGTCGTTGTTGTAACAAGCCCTATGCTTGCAAACTATATCTAGTGCAACAACGCTATCATTGATGTAATGCACATGGGTTTTTTTATCTCCTTTCATCATATTCTATTTTAAAACTTGGACATTGTTTCCTATTTGTCTTGTGCACTCTTCTTGTTCTTGGAATAGACATTTGGTTTCAAAATATAGTATCAAGGTTATGTTGGGTTTTAGAACAAAAGGCTACTATCTAATACCAGGATGGAATATTGTTATAACCCCACTTAGCACTATGTGGTTCTCACCCTTGACAACCATGAGGGTCACCATTAAGTGATAGGAGTGAAATTCACCATTGGGATGGGACTCTCTTGCTTGGTGGTACCCATGTGGTGTTCATACCACACGCAGAGTACACCATCAAGCAATAATGGGCAACATGCCCTCAAGAGGCACCTCCCTAGTTTGATGGTGATGTATTCAAAGCCCTCCACACATGGTGGTCATCTCCTCAATATAATTCCCCAAGGTACCATAATTAATATTTAAAATTTGAAAATCCCACATATCACCACCTATTGCCCCCACAACATTGTATCACACTTGGTACTTGTGGTTCTCTCACTTAACTCATACATTTGACCTTTTAGGTTGCTACTAGAACAACTCATACATTTGACCTTTTAGGTTGATATAAATAACCTTCCATCTGAATGAAGAAATTTGTCACCAATTGAGTCAAGTCATCTTTGACATCATACATTGTACATCGCCAATAGTAAGTGAGTGCCCATTCCTACTCCCATAATTTCCAATGTTGCTCATCAATACAATGGATATGGTGAAAACTCTTTTGCCACACTTCACAATCTTCTTGAGAGAATATATATCTTCACATAGAAACAAGAACATAAGACTTAATCAATTAGAAGACAACAAAATGGCACAAAAATACTAACGATCTCCAAGTAGCTTTACCTGTAAGAATTTTTTTGTTGGCTAGTGTAGGGGAAGCATGTAGAAAAAATCCACATCATCTTTGGCTTCTTGCAATAGCTCCAAACCATGATACTTTGGCTCCCAGTGCCAATAGGAACTTTTTTGGCTTTAGTCCTTGCCATACAGTAACAATCCTTACTAACTCGGAATCATTTGGACCCCTCCAAAGCGAATCTTGTTTAAAAGGTTCTTTTGGTTCCTTCAAGAGCACAACATTGAAATCAATGATTATCAATCTTCCCTTGGTTGCAAGAACATCACTTGGAAGCTTACTTTTCACCGTAGATTCCTATTTGAGCCACTAGACTCTTAGGGCTACAAAATAAGTCAACAAATTATGTATGTGTAAGATACTTAACAAATAGCTGAACTCAAAAGTGGTTGGGTTATATTATCTTCACATGGTCTCTGCTCATTTTCAAGGACCGCATTGGGCTCCCACTCTCCCTCCAGCTTCCCCTTCTGCTCTCTAAAGGAAAAAATTGTAGTGGGCTCCTCCTTCCCATCTAGCTCATCTTTTGCTCTTCATAAATAGTAGGATCAGTAGGTATTTCTATGTGCATTTTTGCATCACACTTATTGGGTTTAGGGTCCCCCAGTACCTCTTCCTTGGCATCACTAGAGTCATGTTTAAGACCCTCTGGGTCCTTGTCTACAACCTTGTTGTCTACATACACTATATTAGCCCCACAACAATAAATATACCAAAATATTTTAGAGGATATCAAAATGCACAAATAGTTGGGTGCAAAATGCACCATAATGCATACAATAAAAATAGTACCACGGAGTACCAATCAATATTTGATATTCAAATTTAAAAAGAACCAAACAATATAAAAAATATTAGAGAGTACCAAGTGATGGGGAGTGAGATAGGGACCCCTCTAAAAAATTTCACATGAGGATCACCACCAAGTAATGGGAATCCCTTCATCAAGGGATGGGGGATTCTCTACCAAGTAATGGGGAGCACCAAATGCTAATTGATATTCAAAAATATCCAAAGGTCAATTAGTACAAAAAATACTAGAAAAGTACCAAGAGATGGGGGTCCTCCGTCAAGGGATGGGAAGTACCAAAAAAATTTTAAGATTCAAAAATAAAAAATATTAAATAGTATCAAAAATATCCAAGAAGTACCAAGTGATAGGGGACCCTCTGAAAAAGTTCACATGAGGCTCACCACCAAGCAAAGGGGTGGCCCTCTAACACAATGATAGGCCTTCCTCCTTTGGTGGTGACCCATACAATGATTGGTACACGTGAGGGTCACCACCAAGTGATCTAAGGGCTCTCCATCCCAATGAGGGGCCTCCCTCGCTTGTTGGTGGTGACTTGTATGGTATTCTGTGCACATGGGGTTTACCATGAAGAGATGTGGGTACCCTTCACCATAGTGAGGGGCCTTCCTTGCTTGTTGGTATCCTATATGATGTTTAGTATACACAACACCAAGCCTAATATATCCAAAGGTTTCAAAATGTGAAAAATTTCTCAGTGTCGAAAATGTATCAAAAGTACCAAAATGTTCTAAAATGATCCAAAATATTCAAGAGGCACCAAAATAAATACAACATTAGACCAACATAGTAGTAGAGTTTCTTGAAAACTTGCTCGCTGTAGACTATATTCCAGCAATGAAAAAAACACAATAAATTGAGCATAAATCAAACTCAAATCAGTTCAAAACATTCTATGGTAGTGGCAAAATATCCCAACAACAAACTATGTCCATACAAGCATCAATAGATTCATAGAACTGATGCTGACATTCACTAGACTTTTCCATAGTTTATGATAGGCAAGCAGCCCTTGTTATGACCAGTAGCATAAACTCTGCAATAATCAGGGTATTCTCAGCTCAAAAAATATCCTTAAACCACCATAGACATGTTCCAGTACATTGGGGATTCAATATGTGACCAAACAAGCATCAATGTTTATAGTATATACAAGTAGTAGTGCCAAATACTCTTCCCACAGGTTGTGTATAGCCAGCCAGTGCTATAACCAGCAATAGTTTCCTTGCTAAAACAAGAGTATTCAGATCTCAAAACAACCCCAAAACATCTTATTCAGTTGCCACTCTATGCAAGAGTTAATACATGTCCAACCAGTCAGAATAGTCTGCATGTATGTCAAGTGAAGATGATAGGTATCCTTCACTATCCCAAAAAGCATCTACCACTCAAGTGGTATGATCCAAGCATTTTTTAGTAGCAAATAAGTGTTATAGATACTTCAACCCTGTGTTCACGGAAGCAAATAAGCTCCAAAATTGAGTATTTAACACTGCAAAACCATGCTCAAATGCATGAGAATAAGGGCATTGTTAGGATGAAAGCCATCAGTGCCATGGAATCACCTACTGTTTACTGCACTAACCGGCCAATCTACATAGGTTTGTGCTAAATATCTCAAAATCTATGAAGAATTTGAAAAAACTTTCTTCTACAAAGTTGTAGACCACGTTGAAGTGGTCAAGATTAGCGGTCCATTTCTCCAAAATCCATTTTTGTAGCAAGATATGGCTTCTGCAAAAAAATGGGATGTAGGCATAGTCTCCTTTGATGATGTTTTTTTCATATCTAATGTCTTTGATGTCAAATAGCCACTCACAAGTGCTCAATGAAGGCTTATGAAGCTCCCAAACAAGCCACAACAAGCTCTTGCACAAGCACAAAGCATAATCCCTAATGCATACCTTAACAAGAACAGTGGCAACCTTTCTTCTTCAATAGAGACTCTTATCTTCAAGCTCCAGATCCAGACTCTTATCTTCAAGCTCCAGATCCAGACTCCTTCAATGCCATGCTCTAGAGAGCCCATTTATGTTGGCTTTAATGCCATGTTCAAGATTTAGAGGGAGAGAGAGACAAAGACATGGAGCTATAACAGAGAGTCGTGAACTCTCATTGTTCTCTTCTTCTCATTATTCCATAATGCTTACTAAAGTCTAATCACACATAACTGATAACCACACTAGGTCACTAACTGATTGTACCACTAACTGTGGTTGAGTTTGATCGACTCAATTATTACAACACACATGTAGAGTGACAGCTAAGACGACAGTTGTCTAGATAAGTCGGGTCATGTCGGTGATACTGATCATGAGTTAGATTCTCAATAGGTTTGTGGGTTGAGTTTCACCAAAGGCACAAACATGAAGTGACTAAAAATTGGTTTACTTTGCGCATAATTCACCAAAGTAATGTGGTTTTTTGCCACCAAACCATTCTTTCGGCCTAGTACTTTTTTTATCTATCATTTATTGATGACAAACTTTGAAGATGATGCATGCACCATCTTCAATGCCTCATTGTCACATAGAAATTTCCCTTTGATAACTCTATTTTGCATCTACAACTATAGTGTCAGCCAAGAGATGCAAAAATCATCCATTGCCTAGCCTCATTGAACTAGGCCAAGGTAGTGAGACTATAATCCTCACGGATGTTTAGGGAACTCATAATGTAGCCCTAGTCATTTGGCATCATAATGTGAGTAGGAAAAAGACAAGAATGCCTCCTTCCTTGGCATATGAATCGAGCAGTAGTGTATCCTCTAGGTCAACAAGGACAATAAGTAGGACTCTATCAAAACTTTACCTTTTTTGAGTAGCCCTTCGCTCTCTACTCCTCTACATCAAAGAGTACAATATTCTCTACCTCTTCAACCTCTCTATTAGTAGAAAACACTTCTTTGAGTGTACTGGACAGTCCTCTGTGACCTTGCATGCACAAGCACATAATTTATCCAACACCTTGTCTACCTTTCTCTCAGCAACTTTGTTGGTTGTCACGAAATCCTCCGAGTGAATATTCCTTTGCATCAATGATCATGGTGCTAGCTGATGTGATTCTTCCCATTTGCTCAGCCATTATGTTACCAAAGGGGCCCAATACTTTCTCAATAGGAAGCAATGACTTGAATTGCGCAATAACTTGAGAGTATGTGAGTGAATGCTAGCATTGTAGAGGAACATATATAGCTTTTCATTTGGGGTATCCTCCATGTCATCCTCAAATGCTAGCTCGATCATCCTATTTCCTATGCCCAACAAAAAATCTAAAAGCAAAAAATGATTGATTCTTCAAGCCAAGCAAGCTTCCTTTGCTTGTTGGTGGTGAACCATAGTGCATTCAAGTGCACACGAGGGTCAATACCAAGTGATGCTATTTACTTGCCTCCCCTCATTCAATGGTGACCCATATGGTATTTGGTACACACAAGGGTCAACACTAAGTGATATGGGAACTCTTAAGCCTAGGAAAAAATCCTCCCTCACGTGCTATGATCCATGTGACCCATATCACATTTAGTGCATACACGAGGTCCAAAACCAAGTGATGTGGGAGGTCTTATGAATAGGAAGAAGCTTCATTTTCTTGGTAGTAGTGATCCATACTATTGTTGAGATATGTAAGCTTAGTCTATGTACTACCTACCAACATGAGAGCTATGTGAGTGTGTAGCTATCTATCATGTGTGTATCTTTAATAAGTTAGTAGATGACTTAACTAGATTTAGTCAATGGTTAATCACTACTCACTTAGACCTAAGGTAGATGTACTTTGGTTTTTTGGTGTGATGAATTATAATGATGAATCTCATTGAGAGTTCTCTGCTCTTTGTTGCCCCTATCTCTCTCCCATCTTTCTACATGGTATCAAAGCCATGAGCCCCTATGACCCCATGAACTAATGGAAGCGTGAGAAGTCTAGAAGCTCAACAAAGAGCAAGAGCTAGAGTATAGAGCTAGAAGTTGGATTTGAATCTTTGCAATGGAGTAATGCCAGCCATGGCGTATACTTCAAGTGGTATGTATTAGAGAGATATGAGTCCTATCAGTGTAAGAGCCTATTGATGCTTAGTTGTTAGGTTATTTGGCATGTGTTCAAGCTCTTGAAGTGACAACTTTGAATAGAGAAAAGGAGTAGTTGAAAAAGTGTGAATGCTAGAAACTGTGCATGTTTCAGGTAGTAAGAAATGGGCAAGAATAACTAGCACAAGAAGCATTGATTTGTTCATGACAAACATTAGTTGAATAGCATTAGCTCCTTGGTTGAGTAGCCCTATTGAGGCTTGCATTTGGCAAGTTTTTTTATCATTACAAGAGTGTATTTAGCACTAATTGTGCTCAATTATAGCAGGTAACTAATAGCATTAAATCTAGAGCAAATCACTATGAGGTTGTACTTGTGTGGGGAGCATCATTGTTAACAAGTCAAGCTTCTTTTTTGTCTACATTGGGTAGATGGTTCACGTGTTGGCTTGGCATTGTGTATGCCTTCAACCTCATGTATTTGGGCATGAATAGGAGCCTAAATTTCAAGTTTTAAAGTGCATTTATAGATTTGAAATACTCTACAAGCTGTCTTGAATATTAATAATTCTCCACAATTGATTGATGGCCTACATAAACATCATGGCAATAGAGTTTAGAATCTTGGTTGTATGATTTGGAAATGCTAAAAGCTATTGGGCTATAGTTAAGTAATATATTTTGCAAATGAAGACTAAAACAAAGTCTGGAATAGAATGTGTTTCACTCCTTTAAATCACTAGTCCATGTATTAAAGATATTTCATGCTAAAACACTACCACATGATTGTTGAGCCAACACTAGATGTATGTGAGCATTAGACCCAAAGATTTGGACTATCTTTCTGATGGTATTGCAATTGACTACTAGTTATTATAGATTTTGGTTTGTCATTGAATGTTAAACCATGTCTACATGTCTAGTGGGTAGTCAAAACTTGAATGTTGTTACCCATGAATGGTATGACACCTGCTTGGGGATGTTTTGACATACTTGTAAGCTAGAAATACCCTACTTTTGTATCGATTTACTATCACAAATATGTGGATTGAATTTGTGTTACATAAGCAGTGTCTAGTAGACACTTGCTTAGTGATTGGTTGACCTGGTTTGCAAGGAGTCACGCACCACATGGTCACTCATTAATTGATGAAGATTGCATTGAATATATAAAGCTATAGAGATAGCAAATGTTGACAAGATTGATACCATAACTCAAATAGTGGCGAGTGAGAAACTAATAACAACAACTATACTATCTAGAAGTTCAGGATGGAGAACTTTCTCATCGACAACAAGGGTTACTGGGACTTGGTTACATGTGTGGAGGCTAAGCTCAAACTCCCCGACATGAATGCAACTCATAAGCTTAGAGCACATCGAGCATGGACTAAGAGAGCTAGAGGAATACTACATTGGCTATCCCTATGTGTTTTTTATACTATGGTTATGAAAATAATGAATTATAGATCACCAAAGGATGCATCAGATATTATGATGAGATACTATGGTACTACCACTAGTGCTAAAAAAACACAACTGAAGCAAAACTTTAACATGATGGACAGGAAAGGACGGTCCATTCAAGACTATGTGATTAAGATAAAGACTATTACGGATTAGCTAACATCCATTGGGATTGAGGTAGATGATGAAGATATGGTGTCTATGACCCTAAATGGTCTAGGGCGGTCTGAATTCAAGTCTTTTGATAAGTCAATTTCATTCAAGGTTGAAATGCCTCTGACTTTAATGAATTGGTATCCTTGTTTATCCATGAAGAAGTGAAATTAGGTTTGGCTACAAGCTTGAGTAGCTCTAAGAATAGAGATGCATCTTTTTACTCTAATCAGTGAGGCCATGGTTATTGTGGAAGAGGTTCTAGCTATGGTAGGGGAACCCAATAGCATGCATCTCAGCATGGGCAGAGTCAGTAGGGATTTGCTAGTAAAGGTGGTGGATACTTCATGTGACGGGGAGATCCTAGTCTAGGGGCAAAGAATCTGAGCACAATCAGTCTATTGATGAAAATGGATAAAGATTGCCATTACTATGGCAAGCATGGCCACATTACAAAAGGGTGTTGGAAAAAGTAGGTTGATCAGAAGGTTAGACAACACAATCACTATGCATCTTCTATTCATGCAGAGCCTGAGATTGGTGAGAGACTATTTGTTATGACTTATGTGTGCAACAAGGGGAAGTAGGAAGAAAAGTCTGATAATATCTGTATATAGATTCTGGTGCCTCAAACCACATGACACCACATGGTGAGTGGTTTGATGAGCTAAAATTAGGTGCTAATGGCTATGTATGTACCAGAGATGGTTCTCAGTATAACATAGCACATAGATGAATTGTTCCTTTGGTTATGCCTAATGACAGGAAAAAGAAATTGCACAATGTCTTGCATGTTCCATCGATCATTAAGAATATGTTATATGTTGGTCAGATGGTTGAGCAAAACCTAAAAGTATGATTTAATAAAGATGGTTGCTTCATAGAAGAATATGGCAGAGGATGTAAGTTGGTTATTAAAGGCTAGAGACATGGTAGGATCTTTACACTAGATGCAAACATACTTGAGTTGAATGCTGATATGCTTGCTCATGATGGGACAAGTGTTTGAGATATTGATATATAGCATAAATGGATTAGACATATAAATGTTACTAAAAAATATGCAACATAAGGACCTTGTTGCAGGGCACCAAGGTTTAAGTATGCTGATTTCGAACATGTATGCTTAGCATGTCAATTTGGAAAATAAGCTATGTTTCCATTTGCAAAGAGTACATGGAATAGCAGTAGGCCATTATAGCTTGTGTACTCAGATGTTTGGGGACCCGCTCATAATATATCGCTTGGTAGGTCTAGATACTATGTGAGCTTTGTGGATGTTTATAGTAGGTACACATGGATATACATCCTAAAGCATAAGGATGAGGTTTTAGATAGCTTTATGGATTTTAAAGCTCATGCAAAAAAAGAGTTTAACTATTATCTCTCATGCTTATGGTCTGATGGTGGTGGAGAGTAGGTGTCAAAAGAGTTTGACATATACTTAGCAAAGCATGGGATCAGGAGGTAGTTAACTTGCAGCCATAGTCCTCAACAAAATGGAGGAGATAAAAGAAAGAATAGGGTACCCATGGCCATGTTGAATGAGAAGGATATGCCTTTGTCTTATTGGGCTAAAGCAACACTTACCAATAACTATGTCATGAATCAAACACCTACAATAGGAATAGATAAAAAGAGACCTTATGAGTAGCTCTATGGCTACAAGCATGACATTCAAAATTTGAAAGTATTTGGTAGTATTGCCTATGTTCATATTCCATATGATAAATGGAAGAAACTTGACCCTAAAGCAGTGAAGTGTGTTTTCATTAGGTATTCATTAAACAGAAAGGCATACAAGTGCTATGTTCTAACTACCCATGAGATTTCTTTGAGCCATGATGTAGTATTTGATGAGTTAGCATCTTGGTATGGTGCTAAGAAGGTTACAGTACATGATGACCCTTCACACAACACATATGCTAAAAATGGACAACAAGACACTATTTCTACCAGTGGGCCTACTCAAGATGCATCTGGTAGTGTAAGTCCTTGGATAGGAAGGTTGTGGAGCCATGGGTCTCCATTAACATGGATATGTCAGTGAGGGGAGAGATAAAGGAAAAGGGAAGGTTTCTGATGATGTTACAAGTCCATTGACTTCAAGATAGAACTCTTTTGAGAGTCTAGATACCCGTGGGGTTCTCTATAGATGTTGTATGGTATCATGTGAGTGTAAGGGAGGGGGTTTTTTGCCCTCACTCAGTGGAGATCCATATGACCCATATAGCATTCAATACACATGAGGGTCAAAACCAATTAGTGTGGGAAGTCTTACATGTAAAGAGAAGCCTTTCTCACTTGGTGGTGACCCATATGACCCAGTTGGCATTCAAATGCATATGTAATATCTCCGCACAATAAAAGTTAGTTGGTTGGTTCGTAAGTTAGTTAGTCAATTAATAAGTTAGTAAGATTACTAACTAAAGACTAACTAAGGTAAAAACTAACTAACATTAATTATTAATAATTTTTATTTAATTTAAAATATTTTATTTAGAAAAATCAAGAGTCGTAAATTCGATATTTTTCTCGAATTGGTAAAGACCGTAGCTACCCTTCATGTAAATTACAAGGTGAACGAGACTTATGAGTTATATTAATCACTAAGTTCATGTGTATAGTCTGAAAGGTCCAAAAACATTAGATTTTGGGCAAAGCTAGTATATTTTAGATATTTTAGATATTATCCTAAAAGAAAAAGATATGGAGATTTTTAGAACTGGATGTCATTTAAAAAGAAAAGACAAGTGATATTTTAGTTAGCTTGAAGATTTTATAAAAATAAAAATAAAGAAAAGTGACTGGCAAAATCGCGCGCGCCACGATCGCAGTTTACAGGCAGTAGACAGCACTTCGAACAGAGAAAAGAAGAAGGAGTGAACTGAGAGCTTTGTAACCAAGTGTCTTGGAGTTTTACCCCCCTTTCGAAGCCAATGGAACCATCAGATTTATGATCTGAGCATCAAATCACTGATCTTTCCAAGATCCCCCTCCACAAAGAGCTCCACTCCTCAACCACAAGCCCTCTTCTATAATTCACTATAAATATGAGGCATGGGAGAGGCATAAGGAAGCATAAGGAGACCCCGAGAGGCTGTGAGAGAGAGGTAGAGTGGAGGATACTCCTCCAAGAGATTGTGAGGAAGAGCTTGAAAGAGAGCTTGAGAGAGAGAAAGAGAGAGAGAGAGAGAAGAGTCACCTCGAGAGGCTGCAAGGAAGAGAATTAGCTCAATTCCCTCTATCTCGATCCTCGACTTAACCATCTTCTCTTATGCTCTCCCATCTTCAATCTATTCTACCTTCTTAATCTCTTGAGTCTACCTGCGGACGATGGCCTCCAAGCAAAGAATGTCGCGTGCGGATGATAATCCCGCAACCAACAACAAGGCTTTGGGCAAAGGCATCACTATCAATCCAACTGCGGTTCCGGTCGTAAGTAATGTATTTTCAAATTGATAGATGCTTGCTTGGATTCTCGTATGAGATTCGTTAGGCTCCATACTATTGAACGAGTATAGGTAATGGGAAAGGATAATTTTCATCTCACCTATTCGGAAGATGGAGTTTGCGAAGTGAAGTGCATATATCAAGGGTAGATAATTGCATCCAGTTACATATGACATATTTGCTAGTAGAGCAATTACAAGGAAGAATCAGTCAAGCGTTATGAATGGCATAGTCGTCAAAAGAACGACATTAAAAGATTGGGCATACAAGCGCTAGATTAAAGTATAGTCAAGGGTTATAAATGCCGGGCAGCGACGCTTAGATTTGTTTCTCGATAGACCGCTAAAAGAGTGCCTGGAACGCCGATGGGCGGGCACCTCATAGCATACGAGGGTCAAAACCAAGCAATATGGAGGCCCTTGAGCCTAAGGGAGAGGTCCATGCCATATTCAGTGCACATGGGGGTCAAAACCAAGCAATGTGGGAGGTCTTATGTGCCTAGGGAGAACCCTACTTTGCTTTGTGGTGACCCATACTACATTCAAGTGCACATGAGGGTCAACATCAAGTAATGTGGGAGGTCGTATGACTAGGGAGAATCCTCCTTTGCTCAATGGTGTCCCATATACTACGTTCAAGTGCACATGAGCATCAACAACAAACAATGTGGACGCCCTCAAGCTTAGGGAGGGACCATCCTTGCACTATGGTGACCCATACAACATTCAATGTACACAAGGGTCAAAATCAAATTATGTGGGAGCTCTTAAGCCTAGGGAGAAGCCTCCTTTTCTTGGTGGTGATCCATACTATGTTCAAGCACACACAAAGGTTAATACCAAGTGACAGTATTTGCCAGTCGCCTTGGTGAGGGGCCTCTCTTGCTTGGTGGTGACCCATACCATGTTTGAGTAGACACGACATCAAAATAAATCAATGTGGGAGCTCTTTAGCCTAGGGAGAAGCCTCCCTTCCTTGTGGTGATCCACACTATGTTCAACTATGTTTAAGGCCTAGGGGGGCTTTGTAGCTAGTAGAGAACAATAAGATGACTCACCACTTTGTGGTCTAACTTGCCACTCATAGAATTAGAAATGGCACAAAGCTAGAAGTAGCCCACACTTGCTATGTTGTCAGATGGAACCTTACATGAAGAGTTGGTGTCCATCGCTAGATGGGCTGATTCCTTGACCTACAATGGAGAGGGAGCAAGGGCAATCGAGCAAGCTTGAAGCAGGAGCAAGAGAGAGTAGATGCACTAGATGCAAGAGAGCACACATGATCAAATGAGGTCAAGAAATCACGAGTGTAAGGCACATCCTAAATCATAAATTCTTTGCATGTAACACTCAATGGTACCTCTTTAAATGATAGACCCATAATGATATGGGCACCCCTTTTAGGACTCTAATTTCTATCTCCCTTTTTTTTGTAACGGTGGTAGGCCACAACATTATCTCCCATGAGGATCAATGTCCCTAATCAATCAACAAAGAGTGAAAATCAATGGCCCAAATATATGTGGCTTAGCCAACGTTCTCAACTAGAAATAATTTATTGTTACTTTTTCTTGAATCCTTAGAAATAAGCATGTGTCTCGATGATGCCCTAAATCATGTCCCAATAGGGGCCCATCCAAAAAAAAGCTAAAAAATATAGCATCTTAATGAAAAATCACTCAATACTTAATGTGCACACCCTTAGAGGTTAATGCAAAATATTTGAGATTTTCCCCCCAATGGTGATAGTCCTCACACTAGGGTTTTTCTTTGATGGTTGGATGGCCTTTCAAAGTCACCACCGAGAAATCTATGGCAACCTATTTGCCACAAGCTACCTTTGTCGCTCTCAGTGGTGGCCCTTGTCCCTTATTTTTTACTTCAATAGTCCCCACCAAGCACTGCATGGCTAACCATTGCAAACCAAAGCCTCGCAACCCATAGCTAGGTGAAGCCTCCCTCGCTTGGTCGTGGCTCACATTTCATGTCTTTGGGGTCATTGCCAAGCTATGCGTAGCCACGACCCTTGGTAAGGGGAAACCTCTATGGCTTGGTGGTGTCCCTCCTCAAGTGTACTTGTCTCCGACGGATACCACCAAGTGGTACATGGCTACCCACTACCAGTGAAAGCCTCCATTTCTTCATGGTGACCCTCATCATGTGTTATTGTCTTTGAGGATCACCACCAATATTTGATATTTTTCCCCCCATGGGGATTATCCTCACACGAAAGTTTTTCTTTAGTGGATATTCTTTTAGGGTCACCACACTGAGCGATCTCTGGCAACCCATTTGCCACGGGCTGCCTCCCTCACTCAGTGGTGGTGGCCCTCATCCCTTGTTTTTGACTCCAACAGTCCCCACCAAGTGGTGCGTCCCTAACCATTGCCAATAGAAACCTCACAACCCATGGCCAAGAGAAGCCTCCCTTTCTCAATGGTGACCTACATTCTATATCTTTGGAGTTTCCACCAAGCTATGGGTAGTCACCCTCGATGAGGGGAAGCCTCTATGTCTTGGTGGTGGCCCTCATTAATGTATTTGTCTCCAAGGATCACCACCAAGTGGTGCATAGCCACCCACTACCAGAGAAAGCCTCCATCACTCAGTGGTGACCCTCATCCCATGTTATTGTCTTTGAGGGTCACCACCAAGTGGTGCATGGCTATCCATTGTGAGGGGAAGCCTATATGGTTTGTTGATTGTCCTTGTTCTATGTTATTGTCTTTGAGAGTCAACACCAAGTGATGTGTAGTATGTAATTGTAAGGCAGGACTCTTTATTGTTTGGTAATGACTATCTTTGGTCTTTGGTTCAAGCTTGATGCCTCCATCTCACTCAAGGCGCATAAGATACCAAGCTCACTGAGTGTACTTGGAGAGCTACGCAAGATAGAAAATTGCATGTAGCCTACAATAGCACGCATGTACTTCCAAAGGTTGGTTCACAAAATCTATGAGGAATGGGGCATGGAGCATGTCTACAATTCTATCTCTTCATGATAGTGCAAAGGACTTCCTCCTCGTGGAGTTTTGTGAGGATGCATAGTTTCTTACAAATCATGCTCATAGGGTGACCATCATGCCCAAAGATTTCCATACCTTGCACCACTTGCAGCTATAGTATGATGGGCTACTAATTCTTGTTGATATCTCAAACTGGCACATGCGGGAAATTCTTGCCGTCCCACCTCTTCACCATTAATGAACCAATATGAGATCCCTCATCCCACATGAGAGGGACACAAGCTCACAAAGAGCATGAGCAGTGGCCCAAGAGGTGGTTGAGATGATCCATACGCAGTCCCACTAGCCCAAGCACCTTTAGGCTTTGGCCCCTAGGCTTTGGCCCCACCACCCCAATTGCCATCACATTGAGCCCCTCTAGGACAAGCCCCTCCAAGATGAGCCCCACCCTCTTGAGCCCCTTAAGGCCCTCTACAATGAGCCCCACCACTCCAAGAAGTGCTCAAATTTGATGCCATTATCAATTGTAATTAACTCTAATGTGATTTTCTTACAGCCCAAAGTAGACTAAAACACACTGATATGAGAGATTACTCAAATGAGGCACAAGAAACCTGTATTTATAAATCTATTTATCATGTACAAAAAGTACCTACATGCCACATAAAGATACTATGGGACTACCAAGTTTGGTACTCGAAAGTACCAAGAGTACCAATAATGGTACAATGAGACTAATAGTAATGGTGCTATGAAGAAGTACCAAAAACTACAATTTTTGGTACCGTGGGATAGAGAAAACCATCGGTAAAGATAGTCCTAGAAAAAAGTATAGAATGATTCAGGAATAAAA
Source organism: Lygodium microphyllum (assembly GCF_053477565.2). Taxonomy (NCBI): domain Eukaryota; kingdom Viridiplantae; phylum Streptophyta; class Polypodiopsida; order Schizaeales; family Lygodiaceae; genus Lygodium; species Lygodium microphyllum. The sequence continues at coordinate 74,111,692 of NC_141140.1, forward strand.
AATAAATGATGAGAGCTAGAGAATGTGCTATCCAAATGTTAATTGTGATGCTTAAACTTCAACCTGTTCTACTTTATGTCTATATAACTTCTATTTTATTTCTATGTTCTCACTTTATGCCTCTGTCTATCTCTATCACTGTCATTGTAGCAATTGTATCTCTTTATATAGGAGTGAGGTTAGCTTCATTTTGTGAAGCTGTGTAGATGGACTTCTTAGGTGATGATGACATGTATCTTTATTTCACAATCCAAGCCTTGATTTTAGGTGTATCTCCTTGAATCTTGTAAGTAGGTTCCTACTATCCTATAACTTTGTGTTGTCCTTGGAGGTAACTCTATCAAGGATGCTAATGGCAACATTGATACATAGCATTGTTTGTTATCTCTTTACATGTGAAGCTCTTTTCTTTTCTTATTGGGACTTGGCAAAGATTGAGAGAGTAGTTAGAGAAAAATTCGATGCAAATAATTCCTTTGATCATGCAAATGTAAAGCAAGATAAACAATGCAATGCATCTTTTTATCACATCAACATAGAAGCTAAACGAAGTAGGAAGTTGGATGTCTTCATTGTGAAAGCCTTTCCTCAATTATCGTAATGTGCACATTGACCCTACCTTCATAATGATCACAAGTTTACCATCCAACCAAACATCAATATCTTGTAATGAATTCCCAGGAAAGTCTCTTGGTCTAGTGACACTAGTTTCCAACAAACATGGTACCATCTTCTATACAAAAATATCATGATGAAGTTTTGAGTGACAACCATATACTTGCAAACAACATAATCTAGTTGCACCTTACATGTGATTCCATCTTGTACCTTTGTATCCCAACCTACATCCACAAACTCTAGGATATTGTCTGCATTTGGGTGCTTCACTAGGAATATGGTTCTTGAGGTCCAGAGACTTTAGTCTTGGAGAAGAAGTCTAGTAAAATGGATATAGATATAAAAGTGGATATTTTACTTGGCCTACTTGAAATGTTGGGCTTTAGGTATTTGTGCATCTCATGAAAAATTTTGCACATGTAACTCTCGTTTATTCTAGAATCTAGTAATGGCCACTCCTTTGCTCTTGAGATCTAGAAGGGGAAGGCTAGACAAGGATCCCCATTGTCCACTCGAGAGAGGTGGTATGTAAAAATGGTCATAAAAGAATATGCCCCTCTTAGCCAGTGCCACCTTGGTCCTCCCCTTGTAAATTTCTTCGCCAACAACAAAGCCATGGATGACATCCAAAACATCTACCACACATTCTACTAGTTGCCACTCATGGAAGCTTGATGGATGTAAGTATGTTAACATCAAATTGTCTTTTTAGTTACAAGATGAATAAGAAATACATAACTTCATTCATACCAAAAAGTCTCAGGGAAGTTACTATATGTATATCCTCTACATCACATGGGTTCAAGGACTATTTATAAATATCCTTATTTGTGAATTTTGCCTGAATAAAACATAACCCTTTTCTATTCAATCTGTAAATAACCCCTTTATACTATACCCTTCTATATGTAAAAAATGTATAAAAATAGTATTTTAAAAACACCTTATTTTGAACCCACGTGATGCACACATATATTCATGAGTAACTTACCTGAGCAAAAAGCACATGCAACCAAAATGCACAAATAGTTGGGTCTATGAAGAGAGATTATAGGAAATGGGCTCAAGGTGAAGCTCGTCATGCATGAAAACATGTTGCAGACATACTTCTTTGATTGTCTTCTTAGATCCACCAGGCCTAAAATCCATTACCTACCCTTCTAGCATAGTAAAAAAGGGTTGGCTATCAAAGATCTTTTTCGCTTTCTTCATTGGATGGTTATCCAACTTTGTTATGGTCAAGGGAACCTACTTACCCTACTCATCGAGCATATTGAAGAGACATCTGCAAACTATAGGATATTGTCTATATATGGGTGCTTCATTAGAAACATGGTTCTTGAGGTCCTAATTTTAGTACTAGAGAAGAAGTCTGCAAAAATGGCTATAGGCATAAAAGTGGATATATTTCTTAAGTGGCCTCAAACTCCCGCTAATGATATAATAAGCTTGCTTGTTGCTATTATGATCCATATCAAATCATAAACACATTCGCATTGTCTTTCATGTCTCCCAACTCAAGAAGTATATTAGCCCTGGCATTAAAATCCTTGAAGAACTACCTCCCCTTGATGAGGATGGGTTGATCATATATGAGACCAAAAGGATTCTTGGAAAGAAAAAAAGGTTCTAATAAACTGTATTGTCTTGGAATATCTTATTAAGTGGAAGGGTTTTCCCATGGAAGAGTCTCTGTGGCAACATGCTTCATATTTGGAACAATTTTCATGGCTTCTTCAAGAAGATACAAAGTTATGGGCCATTTTCTATAGCTATCATGTACATGATCGCATGCTAGATTTTCACTATTTGAACCTTAATGATGCTTCTACAAGGCTATTTTAGCATTGACCTCTCACTTCTTCATTTTACCATCCATTTACCATTTCAATCTTCAAAAAATTTAGGACAAAATTTTGGGGTAGGAATGGATTGTAATAAAACAAATTTCATACCCTTAGTTCAGGGAATTAGCTTATTTTAGGTCAATGGAGTATAAAAGGCAAGAGGGTGCCAAAGCAACAAATATTTTGCACATTTGGTAAACTTCTCCATCCTTAGAGCTTGAGGGTTTCATACCTTGCCCACCAACGTTGAGGGCAGATACTCAATACCCACCATTACAATGGTGGATTTCTTGTAGCAACCTCTCATCTTGATTCTCATTGCACATTGACTCAATTCAACTATGGCTACCTTGTGTTGTAGTTTAATACAAAGTTTAGCTATGGCATGGCTATGGCTAGTTGATTCATCTTTGTTTTCTTGATTTTCTTGGTATTTTGATTCAAGATAGGCTAAGTTCATTTCAATAGTTACTTCATGATAGACTTGACATAAATATACTCTCATAAGATACTTTTTAGCTCACAATTTGGCATAGAAACCTACTTTTGGTAGCCACTTTATTTAAAGCTTGATAATCTACATACATGCATATTGTTATCCTTCTTTCTAACTAGCAAAATACCCTAGGTAAAATCTATTGCATCTCACAAAATGGGATAGACACCTGTTTTTGGTGGTCACTTTATTTAAATTTTGATCATCTATATCTCTTGAGTAAAATAAGACATTGATCCACTTCCATACTTTCAAAATTCTATGTTTCTAGATGCCTTTGAATTTCTAAATTCACATACTTAGCTTGGGTGTTCCACAAATGTTATATAGTTGTGGGAAACTCCTTCACACCCTCAACTTAGGTGTTCCACAACACTATATACTTGTGGGAAAATCCATCACCTCTTCACCATCGTGTACTAATATGCACAGGGATTTCAAACAAGTGTAATTAGTGAAGTTATGTGTATTTCATAAGGTACCATCACTGACAATCTATCCTCGATGTTCTTTGATAAAATCATGCATACATATTAAATCCTATTTTCCAAAAGTAGAATCCTTACACCAAATAGATGTGATGACCAAACATTTGTGAGCAACATTAATATGATTAGTTGATATTTCATGTGGTCCACAAAAAGAACCATAAACACCATGACTTGTTGAATTATAAACAAAAGTTGTGCATTTAAAATGCACCACTTTCTTTACCTTAACAATAGTCTTCTAAAATAAAACCCAAAAGAAAAATCTTTCAATATGGCGATTTGAAAAAGTGTACAATAGTTTCCTATAAGTAGATGAAAAATGGACATCACTCAAGGTACATCAGTGTGCTCAAAATAGGGCAATCACGATTAAATTGAGGGTTATTACCAAAATGGAATTGGATACAACATTTCAACACTAGCTTAGTAACGTTACGAATAGAATAGAGATGAGAACCCAAATCAAGTTGAGAAGAGAGAACAACTTGTGTATGCCAGTTGATAAGGCTAATCCAAGGTAAAGCCTTGTTGAAGACATTAGGCACATTGTCTAGGTTGCTACATGATCTAATACTAAACCAAATGATTTTGTAATCCTATTTGATCAGTACTTGACATAGCACTCTCATGATCAAGGTAGAGGATAGTAGGCTAATTTTGTGAGTATCCCAAACCATTTAGTAGTTGACATAGCACTCTCATTGTCAAGGTACAGGATAGTACTTGACATAACACTATCATTGTCAAGGTAGAGGATAGTATTTGCCATAGCACTCTCATTGTGTAATGTCCCCATTACTTAGTTTATTTTAATGTGCATATACAAATCGATTTATGTTGCAATTTTTAAAAAGCAACTCTAATTATAAAACTAACTCTCATTATACAGATAATTGTTATTATTAATGAGGTATTATATGCCGGTTCATGGAAGAAAGACTTGGGATATCCTTCCAAGACTACCTTATTAAGACTATGTTTGTAGTATAGAACAACAAAAACACTAGCCTAGTGGATAGTCACTTGGCAGTTAAGTGCACTTGGGTGATGACACTGTTGGGACAGGTGACCTCCCGGTAAGATTTTCCTACAAGCTAGTGGGAGCTTCTCACATGCAACCAATGGCGCCAACGAAGCCTTCGTAGCACGTTGCCAAGTATGCCAAGACCAATATGCCAAGGTCTATGCCTTGGTCGCCGCCTTAGTCATCACCTTAGTCCTGAGCCTTGGAGTGACACTGCCCGACGATGAGACGTGCGGTACTCACCCATATTCGTTAAATCGGTATCCGCGCACTATGAAAATGGAGGCCCTCGTTGATGTCGTCAAAAAATGCTAAAAGAAAGTATTTCCTCTTTATCATTGATGATGCCATCAAAAACACTAAAAAGTAAACGTCTTCTTTTTTATCCCTCCCGATTACTATATAAATAGGGGTAGAGCGTCACATCATATATACACACAAATAGACACAACAACGACCCGTTCAGAAGTCTCTCTGCTAGTTAACGTGAGAAGCTCTGCTACAGCTACAACCAACCGAACCTCTCCTCTCTCTCTACACCTACATGGAAGCCTTGCTTGAATCCATTAGATTCTTCCATGGCTCCCAAGCGATGTTGAGATGCTGAGCAAGGTCATGCTTAGAGAACTCGCCAACGTGAAGTAGTCGTTGCTGAAATGCAAGCAGAAGTTAACATCGAATCCCTTCAACCCGAAGGATGGATTATTCCACAACAAATTGAGGTTGTGGCCATAAACCATTATCACGATGGATGGCTGAACGGAGATAATCAGGTTAATACATAAGAAAAGGATTACGATTAGTTATAACTTACTTAAATTGGTAAAATCATGTTAGTATTATCAAATGATTTTTAGGAAGGAACACAGAAATCGATGAAAGGGATAGATTCTAGGCATCGCATACATTGACAACTGTGTTAAAAATGTTTTATGGTTATGACTGCTTTTGGATTTGTGAATGATGAGTTATGGCTCTTATGATTTCGGGCTTGCACATCCGGACAAGTTGTGGATTGTGGTGGTTTGGGACATTGGTATCCCCAACCCAATGCTCCCTAACACTCTCAAAGTGTGAAAAAACTCACCTGCAGGTGAGGGTCCTATGCTCCCAAAGGAGGTAGGTGTTTTTGATTTTTGATCACTCAAGTACTTGAGAGGGCAAAGGGCTGAGTGGTAAGTGTCACTATTATGTAGGATGGATCCAGACGCTCAGGGAAGCTTAGAGGGGCTCCGAGCCAATAAATTCCCTCTTGATAGCGGATGGAGTGCAATCACATATAGCCCAATCCTGAGGGATTGGATCCTAGGTTGGACGGTGTCTTTCTACAAAAAGATAGTTTTGTATCTCTCTGATGAGTGATGATTCTGGATATTATTATGAAATAAAGTATCTAATTTCCAAATTTTTTGTTATGTGCTAAAGATTGAGTTTAACGAACCCAGTTTAATGGATTAATAAAAGAAAGATGATTTTATATGTCTAAATAGTGTGGTAGTATGCTTTGCTAATTAGAAAACTAAGCAAACCCATCAAGGAAAGTGGGAGGGTTTGAGCGTGATGATTGGATGCCTATGGCTAGGTGGATCCGATAAGTTGGGTAACTTTCCAACACTAGATAGAGTTGATTAAATCATGATCCTCCCAATACCGATAGGATTAGTTACCAGGTTTAACACCATTTTAGGGGGCCAGAACTGAGATTTTACCTTATGGGTAGGGGGATCGAGTTACACTCTCCCTCGACTATCACTCTCTTTGAACCAAGTGTGGCATTAACTCACTCTTACCTTTGATTGATTACAAAGTGGTCTTTCTTAGGTGGGTGTTAGATTGCTGTTAGGGGTGAGTTGTCCACGCTTCCCCTGTGAAGTAGAACTGAGATTCCCATGTCCAACTAAGTCCAAGGCTTCCTGTGGGGAGACGGGATGGTGATGTGCATGGATATGAATTCCAGTTGACTACTAAGAGGACTCCTCCACGTATGTTGGAGGAGGCACCTCACACATTGTCAGGGTAGAGGATAGTAGGCTAATTTTGTGAGTATCCCAAACCATCTAGTAGTTGTTGCACACATAAAATGTCCATGATAACATCATAAGAATGCCTAGTACTTTGGTTCTATCGGTTTTACAATAAGAGAATCCTTTTGGCTAGACTAGCCAAAAAGATCCTTTTGGCTAGACATCCAAAGCCAAGAGAGAAGTAGAACCCACCATAAGAATTGTGGGCCTCAATCTCTCCGGCCCATTTACAATGAATAAATATGTGAAGTACCACTCTATGATAATGAATCCTCACTCCTCTATAATCAATCTACTCAAAGGTAATGTAATGCTTTCATGCCTACTTGCCAATCATTGTGACAAAATTACTAAATAAGAACCCTCATTACACATATCAAATCATGAAATACTTGCCACATAGAACAAAGAGCCAACAAGATGCATGTATATAGTCCAAACAATCACATACAGATAACATGCTATTGAGATCCATGGTAGCAATGGATGGAGGGTGATTAATCATTCCAAAGGTAGATCTCCATGACATCAACTACAACCACATGAAATACATTGTTGAAGTGCAAGAAAAGTTTATGCATGTTAAAACACAGCACGTTGAAACATTCGGTCACCTAGATCTTTCCCAAAAATACAAGGGAAGGATTTCTTTTGAGAAATGAGGGAGGTAGTGTTGGGGATAAAAGAAGGTAAATTGAGTATTTCTCACTTCACAAGCTTTATATGAAAAAATAATAAAGATAAGTGAATTATGACATGAAAATCAAGAAGAAACCATATTTATCATCATAACTAGACCCTTGGGGTTCCTTATGATCTACTCTTCTAGTGGGATTGAGAGAGGAGCACATACATATGCAAAGAAGAAAAGTCATTTTTTCTACTACTATGAATAGCTATAGTAAACTTGGAGATAGCCTACAAGTTAATTTCTACATCATCATTCATGAACTAGCACATGTTGTCAAGGGGGTTCACAAAAAGCCACTAACCACAAGGTTTCTTAATCAACAAGATAGAAGATGAAAGATAGGAATAGTAGACACCAAATAACTTGCAGTATTACTTAGTAACAAAGCACTTTACAATGATAAGAAATTCCTAATCAAACTCTGATGATACAAGAATAAATGCTCTCTACAAGAACTTCATCAGGTTTTGCCAAAGACATGCAGAAATTGTATTCAAGCACCCTTTTTGAAGTAGCTTGTCAAGTTTGGGCACTCCGTTGTCACTCAATGATCACATCTTTGTTACCAAAGACACGTTGTAATTTTGATCTTTGATTGCCTTGGCTAATCTCAATCAAATGTAGAGCTATTTATAATTGCATTCAATCCCTTTAGAGCTAGTGTCCAACTTCTTGAAATTGGTATGCTTTTCTCATGAAAGCAATAATGCTAAGTACTTTTGTTTTTTTTCCTTTAAAAAAGCATTTACCATATTTTATTTTGAAATTACAAATCTAAATATTCTCTCCGCTTTCTTAACTCTACCACATGGGATCAAAGTATATCTTTTAATTTTGAGCCTCAAAAGAAAGCCTAGCTAAACGTGCTTAGCTACCTATCATAAATAATAAAGGATTGTTTCTAGCTCTAATCTACCGTAGTAGTCCAGCAAGTGCTTTTGATTATAGAAAATGCATTGGCATAGACCAAGAGGCCAACAATGATCTCAAGCAACACGTTGACTATTAGGACGGATTTGTCATTTCATGTTTTTCCTAAAGCATCATTAGCAATCATTCTTTCTTACTCACTTTGTGAGCTCCCACTACCTCTTTCTTGAATTAGATATCTTTTTCCCTCTGAACCAATTCAAGTTTAATAATTTTCACATTCATATGTGGTAAAGGAATTTGTCTTAGAGGTAATTCACCCTTTGGAGCTTTTATTCTCGAGTTTTGTAGCTTAATTTCACATATCAACACGTGCACTCTTAGAAAGCTTTGTATACAAGGGAGGAAAATAGTAATCCACATACCAAGATTGACAATAAAATAAATAGGCAAACACATTGTGCAAAAATAGAAATTTCTAAGCTACGATTTCACATACATGCACACATGGAAAATAAATCCCACATGAAATATGCTGATGAAGACACATTGGAATCTTGTTGTTTGGCATTCCTCTTTGTTCTCTACGAGTGGATGCCTAATGCCACGACATCCACCCCCTCCGAACCCCCACTTCCTCTAAATGGGCCAATATTACCCATTTCATCTCCATCAAGATCCACAAATAACTCAATCTCTTCATCCTCTACATCAAGTCTATCTACTACTTCATCTCTTGGATCATCAATGTCATCCTCATTTCTTACTACATCTCTATCATGTTGTTCATCCTCTAGAAACTCTTCAATTGCGTAGGTCTTGTCCTCTCTCCTCTTGAAGATCTTTATTATTTTCCCTGCAATAGGTACCTACAATACTATCCCATCAAGCTTGGCCAATACATAGGTAGCATTGTCATAGACATGCTTCACCACATACAGTCCAAACCACTTCTTCACCATCTTGCAGATGGCACTATGCTGATTCTCTAGGCTACCATGATATACCAACACCCAATCACCCTCTTCTATAGCTCTAGGCCATAGGTGATGTCTACTATCAAATTTGTCTTTATTCCTCAATCTCGTTGCCTTCAATCTCTCCACTACCAACTACACATCTTCTCACCCTTATTCTAGCTGCCTAATGCAAAGATCTAGAAGCTCCTCTCTAGAAAAATCCTCATCCCAAGGCAATGCATTCCAAGTCAAGGCACAAGTCTCAGTGGGCATGACGTACATCAACTCTTCTAGCATTAATCGCGTAGTCACACTATGAGTCATACAATCAACCAATAATGCAAAAGATTGCAACCTTGGCCACAATCTCCAATCCGTCCACCACACTGGAAGCTTTAGTCAATGCCTCCATTATAGGTGGATATTCTCTCTCACTCTTCCCTTTTCCTTCTAGATTATAAGTGGTGGTCAAAGCCAATTTGATACCAAGTTTAGAGAAGAAATATCTAGCTTCTTTCGCATCTACTTCACCACGATCTATAGTAATCTTTCCAACACATCTGTACATGTAGAAAATTTCTTCAAGAAGAAATTTGCGTATGGCACTGATAGTTTTAGTCCTTAGTGCTCTTCCCTCTACTTGATTTGTAAGACCTTCTCTAGCTAACACTATATATACCACATCTGACAAAGACCCACTAGCATAGTTACTAGGTCAACTACCCACTTGTAGTGCATACTCAATGGGTATGTGGGATGCAGCTCATCCTTATGATCTACTAAATAGTACATTTGGAAATACTTGCAAGTTTCTACAAAATGAGAGATGTCTTTATGCATGCCCTTCCACCAATACCTCTCCTTGATCTTCTCATATGCCACCCACATACCCCTATGATTATCCCATAAACTTTCATGAAATTCTGTCATAACCTATAGCTGGGTAGCCCTATCACACAAACTACGTATAAGGGTAGACCACCTCTCTTCTTGAGATGCTTCCAAAGAATTCTATCCCTCAAGAAATATTCATAAGCTTTTCTTCTAATTTTCCTAATTTCTATATCTCATTAAGGTTAAAAATGCTTCAAAAAATGCATTTTTGTTTATCACGAGATTAAGAAAAGGGCCAAAAAGAGTTTGTCATGTGTGAAAGAACATGGAATATTTTTCTTCTCTTTTTTGGAGATAGTAGAGTTCATTTCATGATTCTCTCCTCCTTTTTAGCCAAAATCTCCAAAGTTTGATATGTTTTGGTAGTCCCAAGTCCTTATTTATTTACGAAACCTGACAAAAGATGTGACAAAGATGGGATGAAGTTAATAATGACCTTTTTGAAAGTCAATACATATTTCAATATTCTTTTTGGTACCCAATATATTTTCATTAGTCTTCTTCATGTTCCTTTTTAGTTCATCCACCTTTCCCTTTGAGCTTCTTTCTCTATGAGCTCATTCTTTTCATTACATCCATAAGGTGTCCTTCTCATTTAGTTAACTCTTGCACTATCTATAGCTAAGTAGTAGACAAAATTTGGGATTCCAAAACCTTTCATATAAAGCATTGGGTTACCATGCTGCCCTCTTGAAAGGGCTCTCACAAGGTGAAAAAAAGAAAACTAGAGGATATAAAACATAATTGGAAGGGACATGTCATTCATTGCCTTCAAAATTATATCTAAAGGGTGGCTTGTCAAAGTGCAACATGTTTACATGGCCAAGGGTATATACTTGCCTTCAAATAAATGTGTTTCCCAAAAAATACATTGTAAGCCTTTAGTTGAATAAGGTATGTAATCTTTTTTAATTTAAGCAAGTAGTAATAAAGAATTCTTGGTTGTAAACATATTTCCATCAACAAGTATTGAATGGCAACCTATGGAAATCCCAAGTGGAATTTTCCATGTGATTCGTGAGGTATCACAAAAATCCCGAGAAGATCACTATGTATAAAGATGTACATAATGTGAGTTCAAAAAAGGGGAATATAAAAAAAGATAATCTCATAGATATACATTCACATAAGGATATATTTTAAAAGGTGTATATTTATTCGTAGAAGGAGTTTTTATATCTCATATAATTTTTTTTAACACAAGGGTATAGTTATATCATAAAACTGGCCTAGATTTTTGCAAGAGAAGGATATGATGAACCTTAATGAAGTTGGGATATGATGAGCCTCCTTTGAACATCAAAGTAAATTGTATCCATTTTTGTATGGTTTAGCTTTGCTATGTTAGCATATGGAGGTCTCATAGAAGTCTTGTGCCCTTTAAATACAATATTTCATTATACCTTAGTTAAAGCCCTCTTCTCTCAGGGGGGTTGACTAAGGCACACCTTGTTGTCTCTCTCTCCTCAAAAAATCTATATTCTCTCTTTTAATTTCGTCTCTTTCAATAAAATTAACCTATCTCTCATGCTCTCTCTCTCTCTCTCTCTCTCTCTCTCTCTCTCTCTCTCTCTCTCTCTCTCTCTCTCTCTCTCTCTCTCTCTCTCTCTCTCTCTCTCTCTCTCTCTCTCTCTCTCTCTCTCTCTCTCTCTCTCTACACACACACACACATACACACAAACATAAAAACCATGATGACAGTGTGTATACAATTGAATGAAAATCGAATAACCCCTAGGTTTTCATTTAGCTTTTATATCAGTTGTCTTTTCAACACTTTGTATCTTTGATATGCAAGGATGCTTTGTTCTCAAACATGCTTCTCTTCTTTTCTCAAACAATGTGCCTTTATGCTCAAAAAATTCTACAATGTATGTTGGTTACCACAATGTCAATGTGTTAGTTCTAGCCACATGTACAAGGGTCTTTATGCCCTAAATGCATCTTAGGATGTAAAAGAGAGTTCTTTTCCAAGATGAGTGGTTCTCATGATGCCTAGAAAAGAGTATTAGATACTCTTAGTTGGAACCTAACTTTCCCAAAGATGCCTAGAAAAGAGTATTAAACACTCTCAATTGGAATCTAAGTTCCAAGCACAAGATATGCATTGTGCAAAAAGTGCAATGGTGCAATGGACTGTATCCTAATGTAGTGCAAAAAATGGCAAGGGTTTAACCCTTATTGCTCATTCCTATATGCAAGAAGGATTGTGTCTTGAAGGCAAAAGGCTTGTGTCCCTAATGAAAGGTAGAAGCACCCTAGGCAAGGAAATTGGGATGTGTCCTAAGAAGGACTTAATGCACCTAAGAAGTGGTGGTTGTGAGAATAAAGTTCTTAAAGTATTCTTCTATGGTACAAATGACCTAACTGTTCTAGATTACTTTTGCACAATAGAGGGGCCTATGTAAGAGTGTAAGGTCTAGTATGTATGTGGTGCCCTATTATGCTAAGAGCTCCCTAGAATGACTATGTACAATGTGCCTAGGCCAATATATGGATGGTATGTGCTTTAGTTAAAGGGAACCTATGTGCCTTATGTGATTAAATGCTTGATGTGTGACTACCTAAGGGGTAATGTGCTTGAGTTTCCAAGTTCTATGCACGAGTATCACACCTAGGACTAAGTACATGAGTACATCAACCCTAGCTACTATGCATGAATTGTCTACTTGTGTATGTTGCTGACCCTAGCTTATTGATCAAGTTCCTATGCTATTGCCATTGGTGGGTGAAAATTGTGATCGTGCAAGTGAGTGTGATGTGTTCGAATGTATCGTTCCAAGCTTTAAATTTGATGCCCAAGATTGAGTTTCAAGAAAAAATTAATGACACCTTTACTATTTTTCAAAGCATCATTTTAGTGCCCTAACTTAAAATTTGTGTATCAACTTTCAAGAAGGGGGATATTGGAGTTGAGTCAAAGCCTAGATGTTGGAGGCAACTGAGCAAATTGGATAGCTCAACTGAGTCTAATTAAACTTGATAAGTGCAAATTAACTCATAAGCTATTGGTGACTACCAAATTGACTTAAGTATCATGTAAAAATTACACGGTGCAGTGAATAGAATCTGAGAAAGAGATAGAGATAGAGAGTACACAACAGATAAGAGGAGAATTAGAAAATTTATTTAGCTCCAAGCAACTGATACAGAGATGGCTCTGTCCACCCATGTGCTTCCATAGTGAAGCTTAGATGGCGATCTAGACAGAAGATAGGTGAAGAGCTTAAGGCTAGCTGGAACAACTCTGACTGGGTGAAAGATAGATTATTGATGGTTGTGAAGGGGTTTAGCTTTTAAAGCCTGCGAAGGCAGTTAGGTCGGGTTGACCGACCTACCATATGAGCCTCCACTAGTCGGCCAGGGAATATTCCAAGGAATATTCCCTTTATTGTCGGGCCGGGGGGCGCTGCCCCCTCGGACCCCCGCCAAGGAGCCGCTCGCCCCCCTGGGACCCCCCAACCAGGGGCTGCTTCTACGGCCCTCAGACCCCAAAATAGGGGCTCCTTTTAACTCCCTTACCCCGCAACTCAACGCAATGTGCCTCGAGTTGCTACCAGCTTAACTACTCAATCCAACCCAAAGATTAGACCCACGATGGTCACCTTTTTGCCATCCGGTCACATAGACCTCATCTGATATACAAGTCAAGAATCAACCAATATCCGGGCTCACATTTGGCTTCTCCTCATAATGGAGTTCTTACAACTTTGAGCACCATGGATCATTGGTCGCACCTTATGAGGGTGGGGCATTGAGCATATCTAACACCCCTCCTCAATGTCCACCCATATGTGAACTATCACCTCAGCCCAATGCTGAGTCTCTGAAGATGAACTTGAAGCAGATCCTTCGTAAGTGCCTTGGTGAAGATATCTACTCCATTCTCCTCTGTTGGGACAGTAGACTAGTTCCACTATGCCATCCTCCATCAAATCATGCACATAGTGATACTGGATCTCTATATGTTTGGTGCGTGCATGAAACACTGGATTTTGGCAATGGAAATGCAACTTTGATTGTCACATCTCAGCATAGTTGGTTCTTCATCTTACACTCATGTATTCCATAGGATCCTTCTCAACCATACTGCTTCACATGCAGCAAAACAAGCTACCTTGTACTCTGCTTCGGTAGAAGACAATGCAACTGTTGGCTACTTCTTACTAATCCAAGAGAAAATTCCTGAACCCAAAGAGAAACAATAACCAAAAACCAACTTCTTGGAATCAGTGTCTCCTGCCCAATCTGAGTCACAATTCCCCACAAGAGAAGTTTCGGAACTGTATGTGATACCATAGTCAAGAGTTTCCTTCAAGTATCTGAGCACCCGCATCCCAGCCTTCCAATGACTCTCATGAGGTTTGTTTGAGAACCTGCTCAAAACACCAGCAGCAAAATTGATATCTGATCTAGTGTTACACAAGTAGATCAGACTGCCGACCATCCTCCTATACCTCCCAATGTCTGCCAGTGATGATGTATCCTCAACGGATAACTTTGTGTTCACCTCCATAGGTGTAGCTATCTCCTTGCACTCAGTCATGCCAAATTCCTTCAAGATCTCCCATGCATACTTCTTCTGAGAGATGAAGATCTTTCATGGCTCTTGCCAGACTTCAATTCCCAAACAATAGTGCAGCAAGCCCAAGTTTGTCATTTCAAACTCAGAACTCAAGGCCTTTCAAGTTTGGTTTATCATATCTTCATAGTTACCTGTAATAAGAAGGTCGTCCACATATAGGACAATCACTATAGACTTTTCATCATCCCTGTAAATATACAAGTTAGCATTTGAGGCACATCTTTTGAAGTTTAAGCTTAAAAAGAACTTATCTATCCGCTGGTACCATGCTCTGGGGGCTTGTTTTAGCCCATACAATGCCTTCTTCAGCTTACACACTTTGTTCTCAGAATGGGGGGCCTCAAACCTTGGTGGCTGAGCCATGTACACCTCCTCCTTGAGATCACCATTTAAGAACGCTGACTTAACATCCATTTGGTAAACTGGCCACTGCTTGTGGGAGGCCACTGCAAGTATTGTGCGAATTGTGGTCATTCTAGCAGTTGAGGAAAATGACTCTTGAAAATCAAACCCTTCAATCTGTGAAAATCCCTGTGCAACCAGTCTAGCTTTGTACTTTTCTAAGGTACCATCAGCCTTGTACGTTACCTTCCAGATCCACTTGGTGCCAATAACCTTCCGCTTTGTTGGTCGATCCACTAGCTCCCAAGTGTCATTCTTCATTATGCTGTCATACTCGGCTTGCATAGCTGCCTTCCATACTAGATCTGCAAGTGCTTCTTCTAGGTCAATTGGCTCCTTTACTTCTCTCATAATCTCAGCCATCAAGGCCATATTGACTATGTGAGTAGAAGCCCTCCTTTGCTCCTCTATTCTCTGAGACCTCCTTGGTCCACTGTCTGCCTTCTCCTCAACAGATGTAGGCATAGGATTATTGTGGTCATAGAGCTGCTTCACCCAACGGGAAAATGGCTTTTCTAGTGGGGTGATGTCAGGTTGGTGAAATTTTTCCTCATCATCTGAAGATGATTCTTCCTCCTCCTTAAGGATAGGGACAGCTCTCAGGACATATTCATAGTGGACTACTTCTTCACTTGATGATAAAGTGGAAGAACTTTCCTTCTCCTCCTCCACTGTATGTAGCTGCTCCTTGAGCACCACATCATGGCTTGCGATGATCTTCTTTGCCTCTTGGTCATATAATTTGTAAGCCTTCTACTCATCACTATAACCCAAGAAGATACTTCTTTTTTTTTGTTGTAACTTGTTTCTCTTCTCATCTGGAATATGCGCATAGCATTCACATCCAAAAATTCTGAAGTGTGAGACAGATGGTTTCTTACTAGTGTAAGCCTCATGAGGTGTTTTTCCCTTGAGAGCCTTTGTATAGCTCCGATTTAAAATGTAGACTGCAGTATTAACAGCTTCAGTCCAAAAATGGTTAGGCAATCCTCCCTTGCCCTTTAGCATGCATCTTGCCATCTCCACAATGGTGTGATTCCTACGTTCCACAACACCATTCTGCTGAGGTGTGTGAGGAGTTGTCAATCATTGCTTGATCCCTTTGCTCTTGCAAAAGTCTTCAAACTCCTTTGAGTTGAACTCACCACCACCATCTATTCTAAATTTATTCACACTTTTCCCTATTTCATTCTCAACAAGTGTTAGTCATTCTTTAAACTTACCAAAAGCTTGAGCTTTATCACGAAGGAAGTACACCCACATCTTCCTACTATAGTCATTGACAATCAACATAAAATAAGAAGATCCCCCCAAGGCCCGTATAGGCATCTTTCCGCACAAGTCAGCATGCACCAACTCTAGAGAAGCATGTACTCTATTCTTGTTTTCTTGTGGAAATGCCTTTCATTGTTGCTTGCCCATCATACAAGCTTCACATGGTTCCTTCAATTTAGTCATTGCAGGTAGATGAGCAACTATACCTTGCTTGTGCATCTCCTTCAACACTGCAAATCCAATGTGTCCAAACCTTTCATGCCAAAGCTTACTTGTGCCCACTCCAACGGTGGCTGTAAGAGCACTTAGCTCATATAGGTTGTTCCTTCTTTCTCCTTTGCCAACAACTTTGCCATCACTATCAAGATTTTCTGCACTTGTCTTCTTGAACCTCACTTCATGACCAAGATCAGTTATGAAAACAACTAATAACAGATTTCTCCTAATTTCGGGAACATACAACACATTTGAAAGCTTTTTGACATCACCATTTGTAGCAACAAATGAAATAGTACCTGTGCCTGTAGCAGGGCATTTTGCATCATTTCCAACCGTCATAGTGATGGATTCTTGTAGAGGCTGCATAGAACTGTATAGACCTTTCTTGTTGGTCATATGACGAGAGGCCCCACTATCCAACACCCATGAGTTAGTGGTAGATTCTTCTTGCGCCGAGGAGCACACCTCCTCAATGGTCACCATGAATAACTCCAACTATGCTTCAGTTTTATTGGCTATCTCTTTCCCTTTACTTTTAAGGGTACCATTCTTTTCATTTTCCTTCTTGACACAACAATTTGCGATTGCATGTCCTTTCTTCTTGCAGTAGAAGCACTCTCCTTGGAACTTCTTCTTACCGCCCTTCTTCTTGCAGTAGAAGCACTCTCCTTGAAACTTCTTGTTACCGCCCTTCTTCTTGCAGTAGAAGCACTCTCCTTGAAACTTCTTCTTACCGCCCTTCTTCTTTTTGTCACCATAATTTTTGGTGGAGGAACCACCTTTGCCTTTTGCATTGGCAGAGAATGCAGCATCTCCATTGTTACTCCCTTCTTGGGCTTTCAGTCTCAACTCCTCCTCCAGCAATAATGCACAAAACTCCTCAAAACTCAAAGCTTGAGGTCTCATTGAGTATTAAGAGCAGTTACTAGTCCATCAAACTTTTGTGGACAAATTCGAAGACATCTCTGAGCTAGCTCCTCGCTAGTCTTTTGTATCCTAGCACCAGCCATCTAGTCGCACAGATTCTTAATCCGAGTGATGAATGCTTCAGCTGTCTCTCCTAACTTCTCTGCTGCTAGTTGATTCTCCAAGTTTTGAATCCTTGTTTGGTTTCGCGTTTCATACTGACTCCTCAGTACATTCCAAGCCTCTGATTCTTTGGTTGTATGCTGAATCAAAGTCAAAATGCTGTCAGAATAGCTTGTAACTAAGGCACACAATGCTGCATTCCTTTGTTTCCAAGCTCGTAGAAGATATGCATTCGAAGTAATCATCACACTAGGATTTGATGGGTCGGGGGTAGGCTGTGGTTCTACATAAGTCTCCAGCACAGTCTCCAAAATCTCATAATAATCAAGGATAGTTGTAATTTTGAACTTCCATAGGGTATAGTTTGTACCATCTAACTTTTCTTTGCTGAAGGTTGGTGGACGAATCCTCAGTGTTTAAATAGCTGGTATAGTAGCACCACCTCCTGCACCGCTTCCTGATGCGCTAGAACCACTTCTGGAAGATGACATTGTTCCTCTTTGTTGTTGAAGCCTTTGCCTCTTGTGCACTCTTCAATCCCTAGAGCCCCATGGGCTCTGATACCATGTAAAATTTACACGATGCAGTGAACAGAATCTGAGAAAGAGATAGAGATAGAGAGTACACAATAGATAAGTGGAGAATTAGAAAATTTGTTCAGCTCCAAGCAACTGATACAAAGATAGCTCTGTCCACCAGTGCACTTCCACAGTGAAGCTTAGACTGTTTAGCATCAACCAATCATCAAGATTTGGAAAATTTGGAGAAATGAAAGCTCAACGGGACAACATCATTGCTACTACAAGTCTCACACTCTTTAATTTCTCACTCTTTTCAATCAAGTAGAGTTCCTACCATTCAAGATCTGCTACAACACTCAGTCTTCCATCAAATATTTCATTGATTTACCATCAAGAAGGGGTTTCAAGCTAAAGGGGTAACATCAAACACCAAGCAACAAGAATCATCATCTTCAAAACCATAGTATTTTTTGATACTACATAGTGGGATTTGACACTACCCCATCACTTGTGCTTGTTAGCACATTCAAGAATCAACTCACTACTGATTTATCTCAGATTTGAAGCTAATACTTAATGACCAAAATGAAGTTTTTCATATGGACACATGCTATCAAGGGTAACAAAACTACTCTTGTTACTCACTCGTACTACGTAGAAGATGTTTTTACTCTATCTGCAGGAGGAAATGGAGTTGCTCACACCACTCAAGTGTAATCAATGATTTCATTCGAAGATTTTGAAGATACTCCAGCTACCTTGGTCATCATGCAAACCTCAAAATCGACAGTATCTTTGCTTGAGGGGGACAAAAAGACTGATGCAACTGATGTAAGTAAAGTCAATAAGAAGTAGAAGAAAAGGACCAAAAGATCAAAGTGGAGCAAAAGAAGAACCAAAAGGAGATCAATCATGAGGACTGTGAAGCAGCAAACAATCTACCAAAGGATTCGTGTTTTCCCTTGGTAGTGCAACAGTTACATAAAGTAGCCAAAAACAACCTATAGTTTCTTTATTGAGTACAAAGGTTGAGTATAGAGGTACTATTATAGTAGCATGTGAGGTGGCATGGTTGCAAAAGTTATCGGGTGATTTGGATGTGTAGGGAGATGGTCTAGTTATCATTCACTGTGACAACATGAGCAGCATATAATTAGCTAGGAACCCAATGTTCCATACAAGGAAAGAAAATATTGAGGTGCATTACCACTTTGTGAGAGAGAAGGTACTTGTAGGTGAGATTAACTTGGTATATGTCACCACATAGGATCAGATAGCTAACATTTTTACAAAGGCATTAGTTGCAAAGAAGCTTCAAAATTTTCAAATTTTACTTGGAGTTATGCTATTGGCCTTGCCAGTCAGTTTGTGTAGATGCCTAGAAAGACTCATTTGGATGTAGTTAAATGCATATTGAGGTATGTGAAGTCCACTTTACATTATGGAACTTTTTGTCAAGAATCACATGATGGGGGGATTTGCTTAAGCTGCTACGCCAAACACACATTGTATACACAAGAGGAAGCTCACTCAAGAATACAAGAAGAGAGATGGAGGCCAAAACGTTTTCTTGCTGATTTTTTGTTCTTCTTCCACACACTATTCAATGTACACAAAGTATAGATAAGATACAACATAAAGGAAAGTGGCATTCTAAGTCAAACAATGCATAACTGACTGCATTAATTGACTGACGCTATATCTTTGCCAGCTGTAGGTAGGTGTAACAAAATAAATATAATAAGTGATAAGTCAGTGGCCATGTGAGTGTCATAATGACCACCAACGTCTAAGTGTAGACATATGGACCCATCTAGCCAGGCGGTCCATCATCAATGTCCGCACATGTTGAGCTTGCCATCTCAATACCCCCTCAAGCTCAATTCTATCTCTGCAACTCCAAGTAAGCTTCAAAACTTTCAAAGCTTCTCTGCACCCAATGCCTTTGTGAAAATGTGAACTATCTGATCCTGTGTGCTGACATATACCAAGTCAATCTCTCTTGCAAGTACCTTCTCTCTCACAAAGTGGTAGTGCACCTTAATGTGTTTTGTCCTAGCATGAAATACTAGATTCCTAGCTAGCTGTATGTTGCTCATGTTGTCACAATGAATGACAATTGGACCATCTCCCTGCACATCCAAATCACCTAATAACTTTTGCAACCATACTACCTCACATGCTGCCATATCAGCACCTCTATACTCAGCCTTTGTACTCGATAAAGAAACTGTAGGTTGCTTTTTGCTACTCCATGTAACTGCTGCACTACCAAGGGAAAACATAAATCCACTAGTAGATCTTCTGTCTGACATGCTACCAGCTCAATCTGCATCTATGTATTCAAAGACCTGTATG
Source organism: Lygodium microphyllum (assembly GCF_053477565.2). Taxonomy (NCBI): domain Eukaryota; kingdom Viridiplantae; phylum Streptophyta; class Polypodiopsida; order Schizaeales; family Lygodiaceae; genus Lygodium; species Lygodium microphyllum. Next base: position 74,131,995 of record NC_141140.1, read on the forward strand.
TCCTTACCTGCCTCATAAAAAATCCATAATGTAAAGTGGACTTCACATATCTCAATATACGTCTAGCTGCATCCAAATGAGGCTTTCTAGGCATCTGCATAAATTGGATGACAAGACCAATAGCATAGCTCTAGTCTGGCCTTGTGATAGTCATGTAAATCAAACTCCCTAGTATCCTCCTGAACATAGTAGGGTCTTCTATTTCATCCCCAACGTCGGCACTCAACTTTACATTTTGCTCCAATGGTCCTGAAAGAGACTTACATGCTGTCATACCATACTTGGATAACATATCCAAGCCATACTGCCTTTGGGATAGTCATATACCATCATCACATCTGATCACCTCAATACCAAGAAAGTATCTTAGCTCACCCAAATCTTTCATCTCAAACTTATTCTTCAAGAAGTCCTTAACTTCAACAATCCCATTGTCACTGTCACCTATAATAATCAAGTCATCCACATAGATGACTATGATGACCAAACCTGCATCTCCCTTTCTCACATAAAGTGAGTGATCAGTATCAGAAATACAAAATCCAAAATTGACAAGATACTCTTCAATCTTATTAAACCATGCTCTAGGTTCTTGCTTCAGTCCATAGAGTGCCTTCTTTAACCTACACACATATGTGGGATCATGTGTCTCCTTTCCTATAACTGCATTCATCATATGCTGCATAACAAACAGACACTCATTTTTGCCTTCATTCTGTCATGAAGACGATGCATAGTTTCCTTGCTGCAATTTACCACTGCAAATATCATCCTTCTTAGGATAGCAATGGGCTACAATATGGCCTGTTTTGCCACAATAATGGCAAACAATAGCAAAATTTCCAGAACCTCTATTCTGCCATCCACCTCTTCCTCTAGAGCTCCCCCTGCCTCTAAAGTTTCCTCGGCCTTCTAAAACCTACATTTCACCAAATTGTTGATTAAACATGTTTTGCTGGTTATCGCCAGTACGTCCCATACCACGGCCTCTCGAAGAGGATCTACCATGTCCCCTTCTTGAACCTGAGTAAAATGCTTGGACCTGTTTACCATTTATTTCAGATGAATCAACCTGCATATTGATCTCTTTGGTTCATGAGAGAGATCCACATGGGATTCACTAGTAGTAATAAGGAGACGTCACATGCATGCAAGAAATATATGAAAATACCCCTTATCTACTCCCTATTTATGGGACCTTACCTTATAAAATGTGCATTTCTTCCCTTAAATAACCCCCCTTCCTTACACTCACGTGGTACCATACAGTAAACTCTAATGGACCCCCTAGGGAGAGATCAGCTCATCAAAATTTGAAAATGGCTTTCGTACATATACTGAAGTAACAAATGATTTCCATGCCTTCTCATTGTTAAGGCCACTCAAAGTGGATGAAACCAAATCATCATATCAGGCATTGCATCAATCGCTGCTAAAGCATCTACAATGCTCCTCACCTTCAACACATACTCATTGACATACATTTTTCCTTTCTTCAAGGCATTCAACTCTTGCTTGGGTTGAATCTTTCGTGCCTTTGTGTTTACAGAAAACATGTTCTCAAAAATTGTCCAAGCTGCATGTGAAGTTTTTGCATTTCTGATATGTCCCAAGATCATATTATCAATGACTGCAGATAGCCAGTGCATCACCTTTTTGTCTTTCACATTCCATTATTTCCATGCTTTTAATTCATCTGCAGTCAACCTAGCTCTGGCTCCTTTTCTTCACCTGAAACAAACTCATAAAGGCCCTTTCCAATGAGGAAGTTCGTCACATGGAACTTCCATGAAGGGTAGTTTTTCTTGTTAAGCTTCTCAATAATGGGATTTACACTGTTCTCTGCTATTATCACAAACAAGGATACAACACAGCAAGCTAGTCTTCTACAATCTTTCATAACATGTGCACAGCAATACACCAAGCAACCTTTTTCACCGATTGCTCAATAGTACATGTAATTTGCAATCTGTTTGCAAATAAACCTTATGTTTGCTTCTTGTAAACATCTAAAAATTTACAGATTCAAAAATCTGCAACTTGTGCACCCACTTTCGGTCAATATAGTCGAAATCATAGTGTACCTTGAAATTACTGTTCGCAACCTTGGGCTCTAAAATGGGGCCTGAAACAGCCTCAAACGCCCAAAATAACTACGAAAAAGTCCTGAAGGACTAATCTGCACACCAAATCTCACAGCAATCCAAGATTTTTGCTCTACCCTGCTTCCAGTGTCTCCACAGGCACTATCTAAGAGAGAGAGTGGAAGAATGGGAGAGCTTATTACACGTTCCTTGCTTGCTTGAACCTTGCTTCTTGTCCTTCACTTCAGCCTTCAAAATCAGCCTCTCTCAGTGGCACGGCTCTGATCCCATATCAAGAATGTGATGGGGGGATTTGCTTAAGCTGCTGCTCCAAACACAAAATGTATACACAAGAGGAAGCTCACTCAAGAACACAAAAAGAGAGATGGAGACCAAAACGTTTTCTTACTGATTTTTTCTTCTTCTTCCACACACTATACAATGTACACAAAGTATAGATAAGATATAGCATAAAGGAAACTGGCATTCTAAGTCAAACAATGCATAATCGACTACACTAATGGACTAGCACTATATATCTTTGCCAATGGTAGGTAGGTCTAACAAACTAAATATAATAAGTGATAATTCAGTGGCCAAGTGAGTGTCATAATGACTACCAACGTGCTAAGTGTAGAAGTACGGACCCATCTAGCCAGGTGGTCCATCATCAATGTCCGCACATGTTGAGCTTGCCATCTCAACATTTTTTATAAGGTAGATAAGGATGTGCATGCGTTTGGATACACAGACCCAAATATTGGGTTGGTAGCATGTCAGATAGAAGATACACTAGTAGGAAGATTCATATTTTCCCTTGGTACTGTATCAGTTACATGGAGTTGCAAAAAGCAACCTACAGTTGTTTTATTGAGTACAAAGGCTAAGTATAGAGGTGTTGCTATGGCAACATGTGAGGTGGTATGGCTACAAAAGTTATTTGTGTGATTTGGATGTGAAGGGCAATAATGCAGTTGTCATTCACTGTGATAATGTGAGCAACATACAACTAGCTAAGAACCTAGTGTTCCATACTAGCACAAAATACATTGAGGTGCACTACCACTTTGTGAGAGAGAAGGTACTTGTTGCAAGAGAGATTGACTTGCTATATGTCAACACACAAGATCAAATAGCTGACATTTTTACAAAGGTATTAAGTGCATAGAAGCTTTGAAATTTTTGAAGCTTAATTGGAGTCGTAGAGATATAATTAAGCTTGAGGGGGAGTCTTGAGATGGCAAGCTCAACACATGTGGACATTGATAATAGACCACTTGGTTAGATGGGTTCACATGTATGCGCTAGCACTTTGATGGTCATTATGATCCTCACATGGCCAGTGCCTTACTACTTATTATATTTGGTTATTACACCTATCTATAGTAGCTGGCATAGTTATAGTGCTAGTCGATTAGTATAGTTAGTTATACATTGTTTGACTTAGTAGGCCACATTTTTTATTTTGTATCTTATCTATACTTTGTGTATATCGTATTGTGTGAAAGAGAAGAAGAAAAAACTAGCAAGAAAATGTTTTGGCCTCCACCTCTCTTCTCTTGTTCTTGAGTGAGTTTCCTCTTGTGTGTATGGTGTGTTTTGGCACAACTCCTCAAGCAAGTCTCCCCACCATGCAATTTGTGATATTGTTTAGGTGATTTGTACTCTAGCTATGATTAGTTCTATCTTGCCTTGAAAAGTAGAGATCTTACTATTATGTGGACTCTGATAGGCCTTGTTAGGATGTGTACATTGCCTCAAGGTGCTAGTAATTTTGTTGTGCATATGATGAATGCTATGCAAAGATCTTATATTAGTATATTCCTCAGCTTACCATGCCTTTCTTGGATGATGTACCCATAAAGAGGTGCACATGTGAGGAGAAGGACCAAAGTCTAAATGAGCAAGGATGCAAATACTTTGTTGCAGAGCATATTTCAAATTGTGAGAAGATTTTGACTAGGCTTGAGGAGGTGAATTTGATGCTCTTAGGATAGAAATCTATCTTTGGTTTGGTTGAGGTCATCATTTTTGGGCACATGTGTGGTTATTATGGTTGGATACCTTTTGTTGCAAAGATGGATGCTATTGGAAAGATTGCAGAGTATTGCTCTACTACATCAAAGGTGACAAGATTCATTGGTGTTTGTGTGTTTTATATGATTTGGATACCCCATTTTGCACATATTGTAGATGTTCTATACCAGTTGCTTCAAAAGGGGAAAATTTTCTTCTAGAATGAGAGACATACTAGAGCCATGCAGAAGTTGAAGAGATTCTACAATTTGCTCTTTCTATTAAGAAAGTGAACTACACTTGTGGAAGACATATTGTATTAACTATTGACACTAGTCTCATGGGTTATTGGTCAGGATGAGGAGGAGGGTCACAAGTATGCCATTTGGTTTGGGGCAAAGTTCCTAAATGAGGGATAGAGGAGCTACCTACCACAGATCAAGAGGGAGTTATGGGGAGTTGTCACAGCCCTTAGGTGTGATTTATTGGAGCTCTACTTGTGGTCGAGATAGATTGTTTACCTTTGACATGATTATGAGTTGCTCTATCCGAGACATAGCTATGTTGAAATGGATTCTTTATATCAAGTCATTAAATTTGGAGTTTAGAAATATAGCTAGAAAGGAGAGATTGGTGGACTTCAATCGCACCATATCATGATACTTTACCTCATTGCCTTCCTCAACTTCTTGTGAAGAGTGTTTGTCTTTTCATGAAAAATGACACAATTGTTTATTTTTGACAATGACCATTGTCTCTGCTTGCACCATAACTTAGGTCTTTCTCTTCCATGCTCATGATGGAGCAATTGAATTGTTTAGAGAAGAACCCTTTCTCAAAGATGCACTAAATCTTCATGCCTTAGATATGGCATGAGTAGATATTTTTGTATGTGCTATTTCCTATATATCCCACCATGTCTTCCCTCACTATATTACAATGTCAGACATTCCTTATCACTTTTTGCTACCATTTTCTATCAAGCTAATGGACAGGACAAAGAAAAAATCAAGGAAAGTTCATATAGATAGGAAGAATAGTGGAGATGTCTCAAATACTAGGCCATTAGAGGTTCCAAAGGCTATCGCTCCTTATATCCCTCTTACTCTATGTAGTCAAAGAAATCTAGTGTAGAGACTATGCCTTCTCCTACTACTAAAGGCCAAGTAACAATACCTCCTTTGGTTAATGACCAACCTTTCGATCTTGGTGGACAATTCTCTCCTCTGATTGGCCAAGTTCCAAGTTCCAACCTCTCATAGGGCACCTGATTAGCCAATTGATCAAGATGAAACGTCTTCTGCTCAAGCTCATGAGCCTTCCAAGCCACAACAAAGAGAAAGAGAAGGCCTAGGCTCTACTATATGCAAAAGTGTTTTAGTGAGATAAGAAAGGCCGAGAGAGCCACAAAGCATGTACTTCCAAAGATGTTTTATTTAGAGTTATCAAGCATAATTCTGACAGATTATCAAGAGTATCCAATGAATTTGTCCTCCACAAGAAATGGTAGCTTGCATCCATTCTTTGTTTAAGGAGGTAGATGAATATTTTCTCATTGACTTTATGAATGATACTTATTTTGCTATTATTCATGCTTATAGGATCACCTTGATGAACAAGGATTTTAGCATGGCCAGTAGAATCGGATATAGATTTGACAAGGTATTGAGGCCCTTGCCCACTATTGATCAAAAATCCTTTGAGATCCTTAACATTCCCCCAAAATTATCTAGGAAAGTCTCAAAGAGCCAGAGGTCGACAAGGGTGTGACTCACCTGTCCTCAACAAGGGGTGCATCTCAACATGATTCTATGTAGGAATAAAAAAGACAAGAGGTGATAAGAACTAAGGACGAGATTTGCAAGATGAAAATCACTTCACTTGGCCATGTCAATTATGAGAGGATAGGTAAAGTGTATGGCCAAATGGTTGTGAGTATTTCTTGCATTTTTTAAATAAAATGACTATCTTAACATATCTCCTAAGGACAAGTCAATGCTAAAGAAAATATATATTCAATTGTCTAACTCTATAGTTTATTGTTGCATAAGGTAAGGCATTTTAGTTCTCAAAAATTTTAAGTATTTGTAATGATTGTGCTATTGATTATAAATACCTTTCCTGTGATTTTTCTATTGTGAGGTATCTCCTCCAAAATAGACCCAGAGGAGTCCTCTTAGTAGTCAACTGAAATTCATATCCATGCACATCACCATCCCGTCTCCCCATGGGAAACCTTGGACTTAGTTGAACATGGGAATCTTAGTTTTACTTCATAGGAGAAGCGTGGACAAGTCACCCCTAACAACAATCTAACGCCCATCTAAGAAAGACCACTTTGTAATCAATCAAAGGTAGAAGTGAGGTTATTAACCGCACTTGGTTCAAAGAGAGTGAGAGATGGGGGAGAGTGTAACTCAATCCCCCTATCCATAAGGTAAAATCTCAGCTTTGACCCCCTAAAATGGTGTTAAACCTGGTAACTAATCCTACCAATATTGGGAGGGTCACGATTTAATCAACTTTATCTAGTGTTGGACCCAACTTATCGGGTCCACCCAACCATAGGCGTCCAATCATCAAGATCGAAGCTGCCCACTTTCCTTGATGGGTTTGCTTAGTTTTCCAATTAGCAAAGCATACTACCACACTATTTGGATAGATAAAATCAGCTTTCTTTTATTACTATGTTAAAGTGGGTTTGCTAAACTCAATCTTAAGGACAAAACAAACAATTCAAAAATCAGATACTTTATTTCACCATCACTCTGCAAGGTGGTACAAAACCATCTTTCCGTAGAAAGACACCGTCCAACCTAGGATAGGACCTTTTATAGAAAGACACCATCCAACCTAGGATAGGACCTTCCAATCCCTCAGGATTGGGTTGTATATGATCACACTCTATCCGTGGTCAACATGGAATTTATTGGCTCAAAGCCCCTTGAACCTTCTTGATCCTCCAGAGCCATCCTACATAACAGGAGCACTTATCACTCGGCCCTTTGCCCTATTAGGTGTTCGAGTGATCAAATATCAAAAACACCTATCTCCCTCAAGAGCATAGGACCCCCACCTGCAAGTGAGTTTTCCAAAAAACACCTACCTCCCTCGGGAGCATAGGACCCCCACCCTCAGGTGAGTTTTTCCACACTCCACAAAGTGTTTAGGGAGCATTGGGTTGGGGATCCCAATGTCCTGAACCACCACAATCCACAACTCGTCCGGTTGTGCAAGCCCGAAATCATAAGAGCCATAACTCATCATTCACAAATCCAAAAGAAGTCATAACCATAAAACATTTTTAACACAGTTGTCAATGTATGAGATGCATAGAATCTATCCCCTTCTTCAATTTATGTGTTCCTTCCTAAAAAACATTTGATAATACTAACATGCTTTTATAAGTTTAAGTAAGTTCTAACTAATCGTGATCCTTTTCTTATGTACTAACCCGATTATCTCTGTTTGGCCATCCATTGTGGTTACGGTCTCATTACAGTTTATGGCCGCAACCTCGGTTTGTTGTGGAATAACCCATCCTTCGGGTTGAATGGATTTGGAATTCACTTCTGCTTGCGTTTCAACAGTGACTACTTCTTTACATTGGGGAGTTCACTGAGTGTGACCTCGCTCAGCATCTCGACGTCTCTTGGGAGCCATGGAAGAAGCTTGACAGGTTCGAGCAGCGCTTTCGCATAGGGGAGAGAGAGAGAGAGAGAGAGAGAGAGAGAGAGAGAGAGAGAGAGAGAGAGAGAGAATGTATGTGTGAGTGAGTGAGTGAGTGAGTGAGTGAGTGCAGCAGAGCTTAATTGCATCAATTGTAGCAGAGAGACTTCTACACTAATTCGTTGTGTGTTATCTGTGTGTATATCCTGACGTGACGCTCTACCCCTGTTTACATAATAATTTGGGGGGTAAAGAGAGGACACTTACTTTTTCAATGTTTTTTGATGATGTCATCAATGATAAAGAAAGAACACTTTGTTTTAGCATTTTTAACTACATCATCGATGATGTCAGGGAGGGGGCTCCTTTTTTACAGCATGAAGATAAAAATTGATGAATACATGGGTGAGGATGCACCATGCATCACATCGTTGGGTGGGCGATGACTAAAGCAGTGACTAAGGCAGTGACCAAGGTATAGACCTTGGCATCTTGGCCTTGGCATACTTGGCAATGGGCTATGAAGGCTTCGTTGGCACCTTTGGTTGTGCATGAGAAGCTCTCACTAGCTTGTAGGAAAATCTTCTCGGGAGGTCACCCATCCCGGTAGTGTCGTCACCCAAGTTCACTTAAGTGCCACACTAGGCTAGTTCTTTTTGTTGTTCTACATTACAAACATATTTTTAATAAGCTAGTCTTGGGAGATTTTCCCAAGTCTTTCTTCCATGAACTGGCATATAGTACATCATTAATAATAACAATTATCTTCTTAAGTAGAGCCAGTTTCATAATTAGAGCTCATTTTTTAAAAAATGTGCAACATAAATCAATTTTCTTTGGAATGTATATGCACATTGTTTATTAAAATAAACTAAGTAATGGGGATATTACATCTATCGGCTATAAGGCATTGGTTGCTTCTCTTAGCCAAGATATCTCTAAAATGTATATTTGTTGTTGATCCACTACTATTGTGGAATTATTTTTGAGATCTTGTTCAAACATAGCAACATTCATAGCAATATTTTTCAAGTCTTTTGATTGCATCACAAACTACCATGTCTTTTTTTCTTATGTCAAATGGTATAAAATTTTCCAAAAGGGTTAACTTATACTTATTTGTTGTTGTATTTATTGCTTACTACTATTTACTTTGAAAAGGACATTGGAGTCTTATATATATCGATGTACTTGCTAAAGAAATTGTCCTCAAGAACTTTCTAAGTGGTATTTATGACCAAGAAAAAACACACTTTGAACGGAAAGCTACTTACTTTTTTAGTAATGATTCATTTTATTTGTTTATCTTTTTTTGTTATAAGTTTTTATTTGTAGTATTGGCAAGCTAGTGTCTATCTTTTTGGACACCACATATGAGGATATTGCTGATCTTGAAAAACCTTATAACTTTCTCTAACAAGAAGTACCATTATAAAGTGATGCACATACTTGCGAATGGAGAGTGATTTCAAATGGCTGCAAGACAATAGATTCTATTAATGATATTTTGAGAGGACTACAGAAGCACAAGTGCTAGATACTATTTTTGGGTACATTGTTATTTTTTGAAACTTCATTATATTATTTTGGAAACTTGAGTATTATGGTTGTACTTCATGGATATCAAATTATCATTGGTATATTATTTTGTGAGAGCCTTGTGCATATTATATTTATCACCTGCACTACAGTTATATTTTTTGCACTAGCCTAAAACCCAGAAAGTGGGTAAGATACCCAAAAGAAATTGCAAACCCTAATTCACAGTGGTGGAAATCCTAAAATGCAAACGAGACACAAATCCTAATCCACAGTGGTACAAAGCCTAATATACAAAGTGGGGTGCAAACCCTAACCTTAAAGCGGTGCAACATCCTAGAGAGGTGACCTAACCTTCACCCTAATTTGTGTCTACATATAAGGGTGGGATGTCTTAGTTATAATAACCCTTTTGGTGCATCCAAAGTATGAAAGCTCTATCTGTGCAACTATTGAAGCTTTCTATTCTCTTTTTCTATTCTATCATCTTACTTCCATTGTTGAGAGTGAATGAGAGAGAGTGAGTGAGAGGTGTGTTGAGTGAGGGACTAAGGGAAGGTGAAGCTCTTTGTCTTCTTTTTCTTCTTCTTCTCTACTAGCTTATTGACTTTGGTGTGCTTGGTGGTGGATGCGAAGGAGTGACGACATTGGATTATATTGATCGTGGTCGTGAAACCATCTTCAAGCCTTGCAGCTTTTGGACTACAATGCAAAAAGGTAATTTGGTGAGCTTGCTACACCTTGAAGCTAGTCTTATATTCTTACTTTCTTGGTTCGGAGAGAAGGATGCTTGGTTAGTTAGAGTGGAGTGTTGAGAGACAAGGTGAGAGATTATCACCGAAGTGAGTTGCATCTTCTAAAAGAATAGAAGTCCATTCAAAGTCCCAATCGTTGGTGTGTCTAGCTCAACATTTTGGTTTTGTTGTGAGGACCTAGGATGGCACAAGCACTAAGGTTCTCACACTTCTACCATGTGGCAGAATAGGAGGCTTGTGCTGCATGGGTGTGGATGGGATTGATGGGATACCGATCGTCCCGTCTATGTTTCTAGCTAGCATTTTGAAACCCATGTGGCTAGGTTGGGAAGGCTGAATCAGAATGAACTAATTTGTTAGATTGAGATTGAAGAGATTGGATTTGTTAGAGTAGAAGAAGATATAAAACAAACTTAAAAACACAAAAACACAAAAACACAAAAACACAAAAACACAAAAACACAAAAAACTCAAAATGGAAAATGCAAAGCTCAAAACTCAAAACTCAAAACTCAAACTTTTCTTACTTAAGCAAACCATGTGACATTTTTGTGGATTGAAGATACATCATACTTGTCGTGCTTGTTGGATTGTGTGTATATTGAAGCAAAAGCAATTAAAAAAATGCAAAATACAAAACTCAAAATGTAAAACCAAAAACTCAAACTTTTCTTGCTTAAACAAACCATACAATATTTTTGTGGATTGAAGATACATCATGCTTGTCATACTTGTTGGGTTATGTGTGTATTGAAGTAAAAGCAACACAAATTACTCATCTAGGGTTTACTCATCTGCACTTACTTGTCTTGAGTTTACTCGTCTAGGATTCACTCGTCTCCACTCACTTGTCTTAAGTTTACTCATTTTGAGTTTCCAAGGTTTACTCATCTACGCTTGTCTTGAGTTTAGTTGTCTAGAATTTGCTTGTCTGCACTTGTCTTGAGTTTACTCATCTAGGGTTTACTCGTTTGCAAAACTTTCAAAGCTTCTCTGCACCCAATGCCTTTGTGAAAATGTCAACTATTTGATCCTGTGTGCTGACATATACCAAGTCAATCTCTTCTGCAAGTACCTTCTCTCTCACAAAGTCGTAGTGCACCTTAATGTGTTTTGTCCTAGCATGAAACACTGGATTCCTAGCTAGCTGTATGTTGCTCATGTTGTCACAATGAATGACAATTGGACCATCTCCCTGCACATCCAAATCACCTAATAACTTTTGCAACCATACTACCTCACATGCTGCCATAGCAGCACCTCTATACTCAGCCTCTGTACTCGATAAAGCAACTGTAGGTTGCTTTTTGCTGCTCCATGTAACTGCTGCACTACCAAGGTAAAACATAAATCCACTAGTAGATTTTCTGTCTGACATGCTACCAGCCCAATCTGCATCCGTGTATCCAAAGACTTGTACGTCCTTACGTGCCTCATAAAAAAGTCCATAATGTAAAGTGGACTTCAAATATCTCAATATACGTCTAACTGCATCCAAATGAGGCTTTCTAAGCATCTGCATAAATTGGATGACAAGACCAACAACATAGCTCTAGTCTGGCCTTGTGATAGTCATGTAAATCAAACTCCCTACTAGCCTCCTGAACATAGTAGGGTCTTCTATTTCATCCCCAACGTCGGGCTTAACTTTACATTTTTCTCCAATGGTACTGAAAGAGGCTTACATGCTGTCATACCATACTTGGATAACATATCCAAGCCATACTGCCTTTGGGATAGTCATATACCATCATCACATCTGATCACCTCAATACCAAGAAATTATCTCAGCTCACCCAAATCTTTCATCTCAAACTTCTTCTTCAAGAAGTCCTTAACTTCAACAATCCCATTGTCACTGTCACCTGTAATAATCAAGTCATCCACATAGATGACTATGATGACCAAACCTGCATCTCCCTTTCTCACATAAAGTGAGTGATCAGCATCAGAAATACAAAATCCAATATTGACAAGATACTCTCCAATCTTATTAAACGATGCTCTAGGTGCTTGCTTCAGTCCATAAAATGCCTTCTTTAACCTACACACATATGTGGGATGCTCTAAATCCTCATAACTTGTTAGCTGCTCCATATACACTTCTTCGTGCAATTCACCATGCAAGAAGGTATTCTTAACATCCATTTGCTGCAAAATCGAACCTTTGGCTACTTCTAAAGCAATTACACATCTAACGGTTGCCCATCCTAGCAACTAGACTGAATGTCTCTTCATAATCTATGCCATATATTTGAGCATAGCCTTTTGCAACCAACCTAGCCTTATACCTGCTAACTAAACCGTTTGCATTATGCTTGAGTTTGTAAACCCACTTATAGCCAATAGCTTTCTTACCCATAGGTAAGGGTACCAAATCCCAAGTCTTATTATCTTCTAATGCAGCCATCTCCTCATCCATTGCTGCATCCCAATGAGCATGACCAACATCATCCTCAAAAAAAGTGGGCTAAAAAACCTGAACTAGTTTCACCATATAAGCATAATGGTGAGCTGCATAAACCTTCAAAACCAAATATTTTAATAGGGTATCTGACCCTGCTAGATCTATGTACCACCGGATCACACAATGAAGCCTTTACATTACTATGAGCTCTCTGTATAACTGGTGTCCTGACTGAAGGAATACCAAGCTCATCATCCAAACTCTCTGAACCACTAGAATCTCCATCAAATCCCAAATGATTGGTAGATGTATCACTACCATCCAGCACTTTCTTCTTTCCTTTGTCCTTCCCTACAACACTTATAGATCCATCTGAAGATGTGGGGCTACTCCTTAGTCTCCCAGACCAAGGACTCACTGTAGGTATAGTACCAGATGATGTTTCTGGTCCATCCGTGATTTTTTTTTTCTTTTTGCACATAGCTGTGCGGATCATTATCATCATCTAATACATCACCAGCAGGTGCATATCAGCTGCCCATCTCATCGAAGATAACAACCCTCCTCACTCTAAACTCACCTGTGACATGGTTATAACAATGATACCCTTTCTGCTCTAAAGAGTACCCAATAAAATACATTTTTTAGCCTTTGGATCAGGCTTCTTCCGTAGCTCATCTGGCACATGAACATATGCAACAAATCCAAATACTTTCAAGTGCGCTACATTGGGCTTCTTGCTAGTAAAGCATTCTGCAGGAGTCATCCCATGAACTACAGCTGTGGGAGTTTAGTTCATAATGTAGGCAGCAGTATGGATAGCCTTAGACCAAAAATGTTTGGGAATATTCTTTTCAACCATTAATGCATGTGCGACTTCTACAATATGCCTATTTTTTCTTTCTGCAATCCCATTTTGTTGTCGAGTATACCTACAAGTAAATTGCTTCTTTATCCCGTGAGTCCTCAAGAAGCCACTAAACTCATTAGAGAGGTACTCTCCCCCTCCATTTGATCTCAAGCACTTCACTTTTAAGCATGTTTCTATTTCAACAGCTGCCTTAAAAGATTTGAAGTGCTCAAACACATCACTCTTTTTCTTCATGAAGTATACCCATAACTTCCTTGAACAATCATCAATAAATGTGACAAAATATTTGCTACCACCAAGAGATACATTCTGTGTATGCCCCCAAACATCTATATGCACTACATCAAGTATTTTTCTACTCACTTCTTTGTCATGCAAGAAGGGTTGTCTGGCCCACTTACCAATTGGCATGCTTCACAGACTTTATGCAATTCTGCAACTCTAATGAAGGCAACCTTGTAACCAATCGACCATAGTCGGCCAAATGCTCTTGGTCATTCAGCCATTTGGACACTTGGCCATTCGACCACTTTGATTTGGCTACTCAGCTTGGTACCCTGTCTAAGTCGGACACTCGGACAATCGGCCCATTCAACCATATGTCATTCAACCATGCGTCATTCGGCCCACTTGTACTCGGCATTCAACCTCGGATGTGGGTTGAGTGTCTGGGACTCAGACCTCTAGGATTTGTACCTCTGCAATTCAAACCACTTGGGCCGAGTGTGACTTTAAGAGAAATTGACATCCTCAAACCCTGACAAACCTAGATCCAAGCCCAATGAACCTCTAGAAGCTTTACATACAAGTTAAATAGCTTCCAAATGTGATGAGAAAAAGAAACAGTGACTTGATGACCCAAAAGCGACTGCTAGCTAACCCATTACTTGTCCACTCGCATGTAGTGTCCCAAATTGATCCGCATATTTTGATCATACTTGACCAAGCTTAGAGATGCAATAGAGACCCTAACTGACCCTTGAGAGCAGCCATCAATCGTACTTAGAGCCATGTTTGGCCAAAACCAGAATGAGGGGAGAGCGAGAGCTACATTGTTCATCTAGTATTCGCACCTCACACTATTTTTGACACTTGAAGTGCACGTGAAAGTTGAAAGCTTGATTTCGCACCATGCATGAAAAAAAGCACCACGCACACATTGAGTACACAGAATTTGAAAGTTGTTTGCAATAATAAGGAACACACCAAGACATAATAAGCGAATCGGGCCTACTAATAGGAGACAACCCTCACACTTAGATGGGTGACTAAGAACCTCGATGAGTAGAACCAAGAGAGAGTCAAGACCCTGAAGGCTCTCAGGAGCATAGATGGATTGACACCATTGGAGACACATCGCTCTCAGATTTAATCAGCCTAATTGATACCCGAGTGGAGCAAGAAGCCACCGACATGTTAGGATCTAGCTCCAATGAGACAAGAATGATCGGGTAGATTTTGGAGATTTCCTAGTTGATATCTAGCAAATGGTCAATCAATATAACCTACAAACCAGGATGGAGCACCATGGTAGGCCGGCCGAGGATATCATAGTGGACCTCAAGGAGGAGAGGAGATTAGCACTGCACGCACTATAGTGCATAGCAGCATACAAACATGAGCAGCGGGCTAGGAAGTTGTAGCAAATCATAGATATGCAAGAAGTCCAATGTCATGTGCTAGCTCTAATCAATAGGAATTGGACAAGACCTAACGCAGAAAAGGAAAGAGCGCTAGAAGTAGACTTGATGCTAAGCGATTTTCTCACAAAGAAGCTCATAGACAGTACAACCTCAAAGAGCCAGAGTGCGATAGCCCTAGCAACCTCGTTGCTCGCAGGGTTAGGAATCAACCAAGGCTCCAAGAGCCAGTCAAAGATCCCCACAGTCATAATACAGTTAGAAAATACCTGTTGTGGGTAACGACCCATACAGCCTCATGTAGAGAAATTCGAGCAAGTCTGCGAGGCCAATGGACTCACGGATCTTGTCCAACACTCGCAAGCCTTCAGTATTTGCCTAGGAAAAAAGGGTAGTACATGGTACACCAGCTTAGACATGGCTGAACGGAATAACTCCAATGACCTCAAGGATCTCTTCATCAAGAGGTTATCCAAGGTTGGGTATTCTGACAACCTCATAGTACGACTAATGAACGTTAGGAAAAAGGAAAAGAAGAACATTAGGGACTACACTACCCATGTGCGGAGTCTCTTTAAGAGAATATCATCTAATGAATGACCCAACAAAAGAGTGGTCTCCACAATATTTACAAACAAAATTTACAACGAGAAACCCTACAAGGCTTTAGCAAGCAACTCAAGCTTTGCAGAGGGATGCAATAACTAGGGTCTTTGAAGAGGCCATATGCATGGACGACCAGCTCAAGGAGAGAAGTTCTAGGAGCTCAAACTGAAATAATGCCAATTCTAGATCCTCAGAGAAGGCCATGACACCTAGCAAATGGTTAGTCCGGAGCAGCCAAGACAAAGGGAAAAGCATTGAGTAGAGTCAAGAGCTAGCAGAGATGAAGCTAAAGCTAGCTAGGCTGTAGGAGATGGTGAGGAGACCTACACACCAACATGTTAAATGCATGCATTGTGGTGGAAACCACCTTCTAGCAGAATGTCAGGACCCTCGATCCTGATCTTTCTTCAATTGTGGTAGATTTGGCCATGATGCTATGCATTGCAGACTACCAAGGAGACTTCCATATGCCCAACCATACTTAGGAAATAGGCCACCAAATTTCTTCTAAAGGGGAGCCCCATTGGCTCTTCCAGTACCTAGCAATGTGAAACCAGTCATCCTAGAATGGAGATTAATCCCACATGCATACCTAGGCCGCTCGAACCTTTCAGAACCCACCCATTGAGCAATGCCCCAATCCTGTTCTCATGGACTATTGACCAGTGTCGGTGATGGTGTTAGGCAGAAGTAGGGATAGAGGCCTAGGAGGAAAGACCCAAGAGCCAATTGCATATTGGACTTGTGGTCACCTAGGGGGTATTTCTTCACGCTGCCCCAAGAGGGACCAAGCCAATTGAGAGAAGGCTGACCTTAGATGCCCAGAGTGTGGAATCACCCACCTATTTGCCAATTTTCTAGATGAAAAACACCCTCTATTTTGACAATTGTGCCATCAATACCATTAGGGCTCTTAGAAGTTGAAACACTCGACCGAGAGGCTACACATATCTCATTGCATGTTATGACCCGAGCACAGACAAAGTAGGCCATCATATCACTACTTGAGCCTAGTAACCTAGATGCAACCTCAATCAGAAAAAGAAGGCATAGGCAAAGAGGAAGAGAGCCGAAGCAAAGGTCATGCTTAAGACAAAGAGTGCCACGACACTAACCACAGGGAAAAAGGTCACCGACGTAGAAGCAAAAATTCACTTCGAAGACTATGGAAAAGGGGAGTGCCAAGGTCAAGGAGTACCCTAACCCAAAGCGCCAGCTTGAAGCCATAGATAAGCTTAAGGAGGGGGTGAAAGAAGCCCAAGAGCGCTTGAAGGATGCTAATCCAATCCTAAAAGATGAAATTGATCAGCTCTCTAGTGTGAGCACATCAATTTCACCTATGCAACTGAATTCAAGAGATGCATCTGCACCTCGACCAATACCGCATAGACAAAGATTAAGTCCCTTAGGCCAGCAAAAGAACCAAGGCCATTGGTCAAGAAGCACGAAATCAGGAGGTAAGCAAGCAGCTGACAACCTTCTTGCAATACTAGTGACAACCCCTATGACTTTTCACTTAGGAGACCTACTTAAGTAGCTCCCAACGATGTGGCAAGAGTTGAAGCAATGGATGGAAGGACCAATTGAGCAAGGGGCAATTGACCTACATGACCATGATGTAGTGACTCAAATACCTAGCTTGAGATTGCACTGAGTACCCAAGTCTTTACACATTAATGCTTTCTAGGAAGGCACAAAGATACATGCAGTCTTGCCAGTCTTAGTGCTAGGAGACGAAAGGAGGGGATTGTGGACAAAGGAGCTGGAGTCAGTATACTTAGCCATGTGGTCCTCTAGGATTGGGATAATTCGCCTATCAAGAATGCTAGGTTTAATGTCACACTGGTCAATGGGACAGTTAGGCCATTCTCAAAGTGTTGAAGAATTTGGCCATTGAAGATTGCAGGAGTCCAGTTCTCAATTGATTTCATCATCATAAAGGGAGTGAGTGATTATTTGTGGGATCACCGGTTATCTTGATAGCTTGCTTGTATTCCTCCTCCTTGTTCGAGAATGGCAAATCGATGGTGACTAGCACATACATCCAATCTCACTCATCCTCAAGGCTAGGGATATATTTTGTTGGAGGCCCGTAACATTTCCTAACTTGAGCATCACCCCTCAACATAATGGAGATGGTGTTTAGGTCAATTGGCATTGTCTTCCATAGGGATGCCTCTCTACTCTCACTACTTCCATTTGGTTGCTCGAGAAGATAAGACCATTGCCCTAGTCTTCTATAACTCATGTGTTTTGCATCTAGGGGCGGCCTAGCAGGATATTGTAGTTGGTGCCATTATGCATGATGACTAAAAGCTCTTGTAGCTGATGTGCCCCTACCATGTTCTACATCCCAAACAACAATCTAGAGCTCCACGGGATCTTAGAGTACTTGACAAACAAGCTAGCTGGCAACCCAGCCACTAACCTTAAACCCCTCAAAGATCTCATAGGCAACACAAGTGGAAGTGGACCAAGGTACACAATCTAAACCTAATGTACAATTGTGCCTTAGTCATAGACAAGAAAGAAAAAAATCATGGAAACCTAGGAGATGACAAGTAGCAAGCGAAGAAGAGATTGATACAATAGAGTATGACACTGACAAACATGTGATTGAGCAAATACGGGTAGATTCCAAACCACAGAAGGGGAATACCTTTAAAATCAAGAGAGGAATCATGCGAATGGAGTGCGATTGCATGTGGTTGGAACACTTAGGGGCAATTGATTATGAACGAGCAAGGCTCACCCAACCAAGTGCCGCACCATTATTTAGAACAAAATCACCTTCAAAGCTACGACCACTAGGAGAGACTCCCTCTTCTAACAAAGACAGAGAGTTCAATTCTAAGTCAAAAGTAAGATCAGATCGTGATCTTGAAATACCCCGACCACTTGAGACCAAATGAACCAAGGGGGACCTACCAGTCCACCTAAGGCACATATGGTTGAGGTAGGAGACAAAGAGACAACCTAGGGAGTCAAAAGTTGAGGAGCAAAAAAAACTGCAAGATCTACCAAAGCAATTCACAAAATTCAAGAAGGGCGATAGAGTAGTGATCTTACTAGGTGCCAAGAGCCAAGGACAAGAAAATGAACCCATAGAAGGGCCTGCCAAAGTCAAGGAGGTTGACCTGGGAAGGGTGTCTTCATAGCTAACAATTTGACCAAGCAGGAAGAAGAAAATCTCATTGCACTCCTACGAGAGTACATTGACATATTTGCTTGATCCCTTAACGAGCTGAAGGGAGTAGATCCGAGTGTAGTGACTCATAATATCCCCATGACACCAAATGTAATGTCAATCAAGTAGCAACCATATTCAATGAATCCCAAGCATGCTCATGCAGTCAAGGTGGAGATAGACAAGCTCTTAAGAGCTAGATTCATCTTTGAAATTGATCATACTGACTAGGTTTCACCCATTATAATCATCCTAAAGAAGAATGGAAAAAACAGAGTGTGCATCAATTATAAGAAAGTCAACACTGCTATGAAGAGAGACAACTATCCACTATCTTACACTGAGCATATGCTTGAGAGAGTGGTTGGAAAAATAGCCTATAGTTTCTTGGATAGCTTCTCAAGTTATAATCAAGTGCAAGTGTATCCTGATGATAGGCATAAGACTGCATTTGCTACTAACTGGGCGTCTTTGCCTACATAGTCATGCCCTTCAAGTTGACAAACTCACCAACCACGTTCTAACGGCTCATGTGTGCCATCCTCAAGGGCATGCCTAGGCACGATCTAGAAGTGTTCGTTGATGATTTGTGTGTTTGCTCAAGTTGGAGGGAACACCTAGACAAACTCCGTGCAATCTTTGAATGATGCACATTGTATCATCTCTCATTGAACCCCTTTAAGTGTCAATTTTGGGTGAAGCCTGGATGCATCCTAGGGCACATGGTGTCCAAGAATGGCATTGCCACTGACTTCTTGAGAGTCAAGGTTATTGTCGACCTTCCACCACTAGCCAACTACAAGGGAGTTCAATGCTTCCTAGGACACACACACAAGGTACTATCTGTGATTTGTATTAATCACTAGACCACTCTACAAACTGCTTGTGGTATTCAAATGGACTAAGGAATGCCAACACGCATACGAAGAGTTGAAGAAGGCTCTAACAACTGCACTAATCCTAAGAGCCCTAGACTAGTGAACCATAACCTTCCACGTGCATATTGACACCTTGAAGTTTACTATGGGAGCTATTTTGTGCCAACTTGGTGAACACAACCTAGACTATCTAGTAAGCTTTGCTAGCAAACAACTCACAGATACTGAGATGAACTATTCCATAACTGAGAGATAAGGTTTAGTCATGGCGTTTACTGTGAAGAAATTCTAGCATTATCTTCTAGCTATGCCTTTTGCTTTCTTTGTAGACCATCAAGCTCTATTGTATCTCATAAATAAACCTTGCCCTATTGGACGCATAGCTAGGTGGCTACTACTTTTGCTAGAATTTGACTTCTCCATGGTTGTACACAAAGGGAAGCAGCGCTACATGGCCGATCACATGTCATGCATACCCATGAGAGAATCTATTGTGGACAGGGTATCGCAGCAAAGATGACTTACTAGACACACATCTTTTTAACTTGTCTAGTGAGAAGGATTTATTTAGAGCCAACTTGATGCCATATTGGGCAGACGACATAGTCCAAGTGCTAGAGCACAGACTACCCAAAAGACCTATCATGAACGCCCGGCTTAGGTGACTTATCCTCAAGAAACAACCCTATCTGTTGATAGTTGGTTATCTCTATAGATTAGGGCAAGATGGCTTACTACGATGATGTGTGTGTGAACACGAGATGCATGATGTACTTGCAAAGGCATAAGGTAAAATTACTAGAGGATACTTTAGCAAAGACACGACAGTGCGCGCAAAGTGTTGCAGTCTCAACTATGGTGGCCCACACTTTTTGGTGATGTAGCACGATTTGTGAAGCACCGTGATGAGTGCCAATGGACCAACGTCCCCATTTGCAAGGACAGGATGGAGCTAGCCCCTATCATCGCAAGGAAACCATTCAAAAAATGGGGGATTGGCTTCATTGGACTGATTAGTCCTACAACACAATACTCGCAGGCCAAGTATATCATAGTCGCCCACCACAGACTACCTCACAAAGTGGGTAGAAGCACAAGCCATTAGGAAAAATGATGCTAGGACCATGGCCAAGTTCCTTTGGGAGCAGGTGATCTCACGATTCTTCGACTTCTCCATTGAACTAGTTAGTGACCAAGGTAGTCACTTCATCAATGAAGTGATTGCCCATTTCCTGTCTACCTTCTTGATCATCCATAGGAAATATTCACCCTACTACCCTCAAGTAAACGGCCAAGCTAAATCCACAAATAAGATCTTAGTGAACGTCCTAACCAAGGTGGTCTCTGCTTTGTGCACTGACTAGGACAACAAGCTAATGGCAGCCTTATGGGCCTATCGAAAAACTTATAAAACGGTTGTGGGGTAGAATCCCTTTAAGTTGACCTATGGCACTAAAGGCATTGTACAAATGGAATTCTTTGTCCCTATCCTAAGAGTAGCCATCCAACAGAGATGGGATGGAAAGGAAGCATAGACGAAATGCCTAGTTGAGCTAAAATCCCTATCAAAGATTCGACTTCTAGCTACCCATGCACTAATTTGTGAGAAGATACAATGTAAGAGCTGGTTTGAAAAGCATGTCAAGCAGCGAGACTTCAACCAAGGTGACCTAGTATTATTATACTTTGTGAGAGGCCATAAACAAGAGATGAAGTTTAGGGGATTAGGGCCTTTTAGAGTCCACACCATCAATCGAACTGGCAATGTAGAGCTCGAGACCCTAGATGGAGAGGGCATAGTCTTCTTCAACGGTAGCTACATAAAGAGGTACCATCCTCCCACTCATCCACTACATGAGCCTTTGATGCTGGATTCCCCTATGAACATATGAGTTGCCACAATTATAGAGATGGAGGACGAAGATGAGGAAGCAACAGCACCTGCTTAATTATGCATAACGGTCACCGCCCAACAATCTCATACTTTTGATGTGTTGATCAATGAGGGGGTCGACTTTAATATCTTATCTAAGGATCATTGGACTCTCATCGGTCGACCACAACTACAACCTACGAATTCTAAACTTAGCCCATTTGGGGGTCACTCGTATGAACTTTTGGGAAAGTGCAAAGTTGCAGTCTCTATCGAGTCTGAGAGCATACCCATGGTTTTTTATGTATTGCCAAACACAAAGGATGCTAGTAAGGAATTGTTGTTAGGATGTGCATTTAAGAAGTAGGCACATTGCAATGTCGATTATGAGTCCCAGTGCATTCACCTTGCCATCGACAATATATATATCATGATAACTTTTAGCAAGGGTAGCGTAACTCCATCAAAGCCCGCTAAGCCACCAATAGATGGACTGATAACCCTGTCTAAGGAGGGAGATCGTGGCTCGTCGCAACCCGCCAAGCCTCAATGCTCGCAAACCGCTAAGCATGTAATCAAGGCCAATGAACCCAAGTTCAAATGGGTACCTAAGCACCAAGGACCACCACCTAGAAATAAACAGACATGATTTTACAATGCTAGAAACTCATACTTGAGACCTAGGAGGCAAAGAAGATGTTATATGCATAGACGAATGGTTAAGCCACTATGGGTTCCCAAAACCCTATTGTAAGCACAAGGCTATTATGAGGGAAATACCTCGATATGGATACCTAAGACCAAGAGTACCAAGGGCACTACTCAAGCACCACCGTTGAACTTGTCTACACAAGACTACACAATAGTTAAGAAATCGAAACCAGAGAGGAGACTCAAGCTGCTAGGCCTATAGAGCCCAAAACCACTAAGCTTGCAGAGCCTCAATATGCCTACTGACAGGGATCACAGCTTGTTGCTTCCAAATTTCCTCAACCTAGTGTTGCTCATGTCCCAAGGGCATCACAAGCATTTAATAGCACAACATTAGCACCGCGAACCACACCTATCGCACAAGAGGCTAAACCGCGCCCTCATGAGCAACTGAAGTCACTGAGCTATCTAGCCCAGTCAAACCCTAACCTCTTGCAAGCCTTAGACCCTCTTATGAGTGACAATCCATCCTTACCTTGGCCTTTGACTTAGCTAAAAATATGGGGGATGACTTGGTCACTTGCATTCAACGTTTGGATTCTACATTTATCATGCTTGCTAAAAGCTATGAGCTATTAGACTTAGGTATCTTAGAATAGCCTTTAGCAACAGAAGTGCATACACTGCCTTGCACCTGGGGGGAACCAAAATTTGTGTTTGTTAAGGCCCCCACGGAAGTTGAAGCGTTAATAGCCAATGAAATTTCTCGTGAGCAAGTGCACAACCAATGACTCATCACATCTTATGTGACAAGACCACTGTCCCTGCCACAAACCAAGAAATTGAAGAGTTGAAAACCCTAGCTGACACCAACTCCTCTTTCTTGTGAAAGTGGTATGCTCTCTGACTTTAATGGGAATAAGAGGGATGCCAAATTATGACCAATGACGAAATTATGACCAATGACGAGCAAAGTCACGTAGTCAAAACCTCTAAGTATGATGAGCCAACTTATGTAGCTCCCACCTCCTATAGGGTATTGGTCATTACTCCCAACCTGATAGCTAGGAGAGCATGTCCTGACCCACCCCTATTTAGATTCATTAGTTCATTTGCAAAATCATTTTCTGTATAAGAAGACAAAGGGATTGCAACACAATTTTCACTTCAAGAAATTCATTTATTCCAAGCAAGTATTTCCTCCTTATTATTTATAAAGTATAAAATCACTTTTCAAATTTAAGGTTCTCTTATTATTTCAGTTCCTTTCTATACTTTCTTTGCTTGTTTTTTGGTGTTTTGATTTTCAAATGATTTTCACCTTATCCCCTCCCCTTGGGAATGATGTGAATCCTTTCGAGGATTATAGGTTGAAGGGTTGAGGGCATTCAACACATGCTCATGATGATTTAATTTTGCATGATCCAAGTGTAGAAGTGCGGGTTATACTCCAAGTTAGCATAGTGGTCCATGTTAAAAGGTCGGATGCCTCCTTGAGTGATGTAGGTGAGGACATCCGTTAGTCACCAAAGTTGATTCTATTGGCAATGTGTAGCTCTTCTTCAATAAGGATGCAAGGTTGTTGTGCTACAACAAGAGCTAGAAATTGTAGGATAGCAAGACCACACTCATCGACTTCCGTTCATAGAAGGAAGAGAGAAGATGATACAACATCGCCCTCAAGAACCGGGCTTATAATCAGCTGAGGTTCAAGACCATTCATAATTTCGACAAGGTAGGCTGAGGAGGAAGCAACCAGAAGAATCATAGAACAATGCAACCTTGCAAAGT
This sequence comes from Lygodium microphyllum, assembly GCF_053477565.2. Lineage (NCBI taxonomy): Eukaryota > Viridiplantae > Streptophyta > Polypodiopsida > Schizaeales > Lygodiaceae > Lygodium > Lygodium microphyllum. Next base: position 74,155,962 of record NC_141140.1, read on the forward strand.
ACATTGAGAAGTTGCAAGAGGCCGACTACAATTGGTGCATAGATTTCTTGAGAACCTATGACTTTGATAGAGCATGTGGCATTGTGATTGTGGGTAGAGGCAAAGAGGCCAAACAGGTGTAGGTAGAGTTGAGCAAAACAAGGTGGAGAGGAGACCAAAAAGGGATGTCTATGCCATGCTCAACATGAATAAGACCAAGTCCTAACAAATGATGGCATCAACATCTAGGATATCCCTAATCCTGAAGTGAGACTCCAGGCCAAGGTCATCCATATGTTGTTTTCAAGCCAGAGCTACAACTCGCTCATGCACAAGATTGGAGTGCCTCTGTTGGAGAGCTTGGCAACCCATTCACCTAAAAAATGTGATTGGAATGGCTATGTGCGAAATACAATTAACCAATCTACCAAAGCTATGCCAGCTGTAAATAGGTGTAACAACCTGAATATAATAAGTAATGAGTCAGTGGCCATGTGAGAGTCATAATGACTATTGACGTGCTAAGTGTAGACGTGTGGACCCATCTAACCAGACGGTCCATCATCAATGTCTGCATGTGTTGAGCTTGTCATCTCAACACTTCCCCTCAAGCTCAACTGCATCTCTGCAACTCCAAGTAAGCTTCGAAACTTTTGAAGCTTCTCTGTACCCAATGCCTTTGTGAAGTTGTCAGCTATCTGATCCTGTGTGCTAACATACATCAAGTCAATCTCATCTGCTAGTACCTTCTCTCTCACAAAGTGGTAGTGTACCTCAATATGTTTTGTCCTGGCATGGAACACAGGGTTTCTAGCCAACTATATACTACTCATGTTGTCACAATAAATGACAACTGGACCTTTCACCTGCACATCCAAATCAGCCAATAACTTTTGCAGCCATACTACCTCACATGCTGCAATAACAGCACCTCTATACTCAGCCTCTGTACCCGACAAAGCAACTGTAGATTGCTTTTTGCTGCTCCAAGTAACTGTTAGCATCCTTAAAGTATTGAGAATCCTTGCATTGATGCTTAGAACTATCACACCAACTACATCTCTTGGCATATTCTCTCCCAAGTGGAGCCTAAGAAGAGCTAGCTTGCTTTGAATCTTCTTTTAAAGACATTTTTATCTTCAAATCCCTCATTTCTTTAATCAATTCTTCATAAATATATTATTTATCTAGAGTAGGAGAGAACACAGTAGGCTATGATCTTGGTGGAAGAGTTAGTCTACGGAGAAGAGACCATAGGTTGTGGGGTCATTTAACTACTCATACCTATGTTGTCTCTTCATAAGCTTCAAAACACCTTCTTGAGCCCAATCAATCTTTAATCCCTAAATTTTCTTCTAGGAACTTCTCAAGTTCTACTTGGAGCAGAGGATTTGCTACTTGTCGAAAGAGTAGAACTTTCTTAGAAAATAGAAGCATTTGTTCCATCACACTAAGCTAATCATATTTTTTCTCAAAGTCTCTTTGTATCTTGATAACATATAAACCATTTTCACTCTTCACAACCCATTCCAAGAATAAGCACTTTGTTACATGATCCAACTCTTCTAGGAAAAATTCATCTTTTAAGGCCTTCGTGAAACTTGCCCATGTCTTGTCATGGGTTCCATATAAGTTTGAATTCGATTCTATAGTTCATAAGTCACTACTTTGCTAAAGTATTGCAACATCTCATTAATTGCTACATTTGTAAATTTTAACTTCTCATAATAGACTTGAAGAAATTTTGAGATCTCTTTTTCATCAAACCTCTTTGTTTCGATAATAATGACTTGTAATGCCCTTGAAACAACTTCATCTCATTTTATGCTTTCATAGCTCCACATAAAGTTGTAGATTTCATGTGTCATATAGATGTCTATAGTATTGAAGATGCTTTCTCTACTCCTGATTGGTTCTATTTCATGCTTGCTATCACCTATCTTGCTGAAATTCAGTAGCTTTCATGTTAGGTTCACCAAAAATGTTGAGGGGATTTGTGAAAAGGCACTAACTATAGGGGATCTTGATCAACAAGACAGAAGATGAAAGATAACTACAATCAGCACCAAATACCTCACTATATTAGAGTAATGAAGCACTCCTCCACGATGATAAGAAATACCTAATCAAAATCTAATGATACAAGAATGAATGCTCTCAATAAGAGCTCCAGCAAGTTTTGCCAAAGACATGTAGAAACTCTGTTCAAATCCTCTTTTCTAGGTAGCGTGCTGAGCCTAGGCACACCCAATTATAACTCATGATCATGTCCTTGTTACCAAAGACACATTGTACTTTTGATATTTGATTACCTAAGCTAATCTCAGTCAGATCTAGAGTTATTTCTAACTGCCTTCAATCCCTTCAGAGCTGCTATCTTGCTTCTTGAGCTTGGTATGTTTTTCTCATGAAAGTAAAAGCATTGAGTATTCTTGTTTTTTTCTTCAAAATCATAGGCAAGGATAAGGTCACCTTCGTTGAATTCCTTATGCTTGATGAACTGTCATGATAAGCATTCTATCAAGCCTGGGTGGCTTCCATACACTATAAGTCCATCAATTGAATTTCATCCAAACATTCCAAGTGTAGAAGAGGAGCTGTAGTGAATTAGCATCTCCCAAGTGCTTGGCAATAGCCACTCACAAAGAGGATAGCTCTAGCTCAATAGGGAAGACTGCTTCTGTGTTGTATACTAGCTAGAAAGTTGTTTTTCCTGTAGCAGCCTTGTAGAGGTTCTATACAACCAGAGGGCCTTTGTAAGTCAATCGTCCCAATCACGAGGATGTGCAGAAATCGTCCTTGTCAGGATTGAGTAGAGGATGCGATAGGTAACTTTGACTTGGTCATTGGCTCTAGGATAGTAGGGTGTGGACTTGCGATGGAATATCTTGTAAAGCTATGTCAATTCTTCCATAATCTTGTTTAAAAAGTGTGTATCTTTGTCACTTACCAGATCTAAAGGACTACCAAAGTGAGTAATGATGTTCTCATAAGTAAACATGTCCATCTATCATCGTTATCTCATTTGAGAGCTTTGGCTTCACATTACTTTGTCACGAAATTTGTATAGACTAAAATATATATGTTTTGTTTCCTTCTAGTTGGAAGATCAATGGGGCCGAAAAAGTCGATGCCCCACTTCTCGAATGGCTTTAGGGGAATGATGGGCTATAGTGGCATAGCATTGGTTTTGTAGGCTTTCCCATCCACTATCAAGCATCACAACATTTGCAGTAGTCGTAGGAATCTTTGTATAATGTAGGCCACCACCAATGCTTGCAAGCAAAGCCTTTCTGGCTGTCACTTCTCCTGCAAAGTGTCTTCCACAAGGTTTACCATGGCATGCTTTCATAACTATCCTAATCTTGTCTCCTACAACACATATTTGTAGAACTTCATCTTTGCCTCTCTTGTACAGAGTGCCACCTAGCAAGGTGTAAGGGAGGATATTGTTGAGTAGCCAAGAGGGAATTACAGTTTCAAATAGAAACAAGGAACCATCAAGGAGGTTTGGGTCATCTAGCTTCATTGCTCTGAGGGATATATGACAGATGATTAGCCAGGACATGGGAGTGACTTGGTTTGGTCACCACTTCAAAATCAAACTCCTAGAGCAGAAGAAGCCATTGCATCATTCAGCCTTTGATATATGCCTTATTTATCAAGAAGGATAGTGCCTGATGGTCCACATAAAATTTGAAATGCATTGATAGTAGGTAGTGTCAAATTTTCTCTAAGCCAAATACCATTGCAAGGCACTCTAACTCCATCACTATGTAGTTTTGTTCTTGATAGATTACTTTTCGACTTGCGTAGTAGATAGGTTGATCTAACTTTGAGGAGTCTTTTTGACATAAGACTGCGCCTAACCCTTCGACAGGTGCATCAGTGTGCACATGGAATTCCTTCATCCAATTAGGAGGTTGCAAGATGGGTGCTTCAATCAGACACTACTTTAGAGTTTTGAATGCTTCGTCATAATCAATGGTCCAAGTAAACTCTACATCTTTTCTCAGGGGCTTATGCAAGGGGACTACCTTTGTTACAAATGTGCAATTAACCATTTGTAATAGCCCATCTTCTCAACCTTGGCAGGATTTGTTGTTATCCCTTGTGTAGAGACAATGTGGCCGAGAATAACTCTTGAAGAGACTTCAAAGATGCATTTGTCGAGGTTGAGAGAGATCCCATACTCTTGACATCTGTCAAAGCACTGCTCTCAATACTCACGGATTAGGCTATAGACACAAAATTCATCTAGGTATACCTCAATAAAATCATGCACGTGATTTTGGAATGTGACCATCATCACTCTTTGAAAGGTAGCATGGGTGGTACAAAACCCAAATAGTATCACTTTGTAAGCATAGGTTCCCCATTTTATTATGAAGGTTATTTTGGATTGATCTTCTTATGCTATCTAGACTTGGATGTACCCACACTGAATCCATCCAAGAGGGAATAGAGCTCATGTATCAACCGTTGTGTCCAACAATTGATCTATGAAAGGAACAGGGAAATGATCCTTCTTTGTCTTACAATTCAGCTTTCAAAATTCCACACATATTCGCAGCTTTCCATTCTTCTTGGGTACTACCATAATGGGTGAAACCCATTCACTATTGGCCATTGGATAAATAAACTCAGCTTCAAGGAGCTTCAATAATTTGGCTTTCACCAGGGCTAAGTAATTTGGATTCATGTGCCTCTATCATTGCCTTACAGGTTTGGCATTAGGTTTGAGGTCAATATGATGTTGACACATCATGGGATCAATCCCCTTTAGATCTTTATATGACCATGCAAACACATCCAACTTCTCCTTCAGTAGGTCATACAGGACTGACAACTTCTCTTCCGAAAGATTGATATCCACCTTCCAGTGATGTTTAGTACCATCTGTATCCACAAAAGTTAATTACTTTTCACCTTCCACTTCGTGGATGAAGGTCCCATGGACTACTTCTAGGTATATATTTGACTCCTTCAAGGGAGTGGCCTCCTCATCTGATGCTCCACTAGAAGTGACTTCTTCCTTCCATGGGGGCTTCGACTGACTCATTGGGATGTTGAAATAGTATCATCGTTGTTTTGGTTTTTATGAGAGGGTTCCTTATCTCTTGACTTGAGGACTCATCTTTTGAGGATGCCTCCAGGAACATCACATAACAAAAACTAGTGTTTGTTGGCAAGGTGCATCATCATCCTCCTTTCTTGAGAAGGATAAATTAGGGTTATAAGAGCCACTACTGAAGGAAAGCTTGTTTTTCTTGATCCATTTCTTATAGATATTTTGCCTATGATGAGATTCATTTACTAATCCAAAATGTACTAGAGTCATCCTATCCCACAACATGGGATCTTCATCTTCAACCGCTTCTAGAAGTTCCTCTTCATTAGTATTCTCTTCTAGTTATATAGCTTCTTCCATGTTGCTTTCATTGTCTTCATCTTGACTTTCATCCTCATCTTCATTGACAGACTCTGTCTCAGCCTCTATAGAGGCTCTATATAAGCAAAACAGACTCTCTATTGTATCCTCTACTTTTGCTTCTACCTCTAGCTCTACTCCTGTGTCTATCTTTGTCTCTACTTCTGTCTCTAGCTCTATTATGGCCATGTAACATCGAGATCAATACATCCTATATCTCTATCTCACTATCAAATGTGATTTCAGAAGTCATTCCTAGTTTTAGGCAGTAGGTGTTCACCCATTGACAAGGACTTTGCTTCTTTCGGAAGTTGGCTTACAGTATCCATTGTCAGAGACTGTTCCTCTATTTTCTTGGAAAAGATCTATTTGATAGCTTCTTCCTCTGGTGATGTACCATATGTAAATTCATTGGAGGAGTCTATAAAGACTTTGATAGAGGTGGATCCATTACCTTTTTGCAAGCCATATAACTTGATTACCACCTTGTTGGGTCCTCTACCTAAGGTTAGGTTTCCCTTGAACCAATTCGTTCATGCTCTTACTTTAAAAAGTCATAGTCTTTCCAAAAGCAGAGGGTATGAGGTCCCACATGAATTTGGTTTTACCACCAAATAGTTCAACCAATAGTCTCGTCATGTGAGAATTGTCTTCACATATAGGAGAATGCCCAAAGGCTTAATTTTTCTTTGCTCAGCGAGTATAATAAGTCATTGTGTAGGCTGCATACCTTACAAGCCTAGATCCTTCATTGTTACTGATGCCAGGAGGCATATTCCACGGTGGATTCCGTGAGGTTTTACGGTGGATTCCGTAAACTTAGATGACCGGGGCTCATACGCAAAGAGGATTCTTTGTGCAAGAAGTTGATGGGGACGCCTGTCCTTTTCGGGCGTTTCATTAATTTAGTGTGTACATGGGTGATTCCATAGCGGGTGATTCCGCAAAATGCATATTAAATTAATAAACGTTTATGAGTTTAGAGTGCGCACTCGTAATAAATTAAGGTTAGGATTTATTTCTAACCAGTTGATTTATTTATGTAGCTGAAGACTGCTAGGTATTCACTTTTGTCGGTTTAATTGTATTATTTTACTAACGATTGTGAATGTTTCAGTTGATGTGTAGAGATAGCAGCAGTGGCGGAGGAAAGCATTGGAGTCTAGCGGGTTTTCGACTTTTGGACTATATTTTGATAGGCGCCATGCCTATATTTTGTTATGTCTATAGAGACATTGATTATTGATTATTATTTTGTATGCGCTTATGCGCCCAGATATGTTATTTCTATTTGGACATTGAGATTGGGCGTGCCAGACACTATGGGCACCGTCCATTAGCTTTATTTTCCTATTTTTGTAGAAAGCAAACTCAAAAGCTAAAAAGCTTGTCATATTTTTGTAATTGGGCTATTATTGAGCATGAAGATTGGAAATATACATAAAATACATGCTTTGTGAAGCGCTCACACAAGGCATGGGGGAGATTGAACCCAATTTGTCTCTTGTCTCTTGTCGTGCATGCTTTTACATGGGTTTTTGTGCAAAAAGGTAGAGTACTTTGTTCTTGGGGACCTTCCAGGATTCACCACGTGAGCTATCTGCGTCCGATCTGCGCACCAGTGGTATCAGAGCGGAGCAGAGATCAAGAGCTTCCAATCGCTACCAATCTCGGGTGAAGGCGGAGCTCCAGGAACAAATGGGCTCTATAGTCAATCTCGTCGCGAACCGTCGATACAGGCAGACTTCTGGCGATCAAGAACCCCTGTTTCCACTGTCAGATCGCGAAGGACCAAGCTCTGCAGGCGGAGGACCACGCATCCAACTCCTTCATCAAGTCGTGGATAATCAGAGTATTTTCTTTTCTTCAAGCTTAAAAGCCTAACATTATTAATCAACAAAGCTTGGAGAAGAAGCTTAATAAGCTTCAAATTTCACATCGAGGTAACTGAGGACGTCCGAAAAATCTGCGTCATCATCAAACGGCTGCCCACGTCCTCCACGATCTGCGTCGTTTTGCCCACGATTAATCTTCTTCATTAAAGCTTAAGCTATAAAGCTTAAATCACTAAGCTTTTCTCAAGTTGATCAAAGCTCTGCAAGTTACACAGGTCTGACAAGTTCGCAAACTCCGGGTCTCGCACTTCCAAAGTCAAGTTCTACAAGTCAGGTGTAATCAAGTTCTGCAAGTTCTGCAAGTCGGCCTAAGTCCAGCAAGTCAACAACTCTGCAAGTCTGCTAAGTCTGCAACTCTGCAAGTCAGACTAAATCAGAACTGACTAGTGCTTAAAACTCCTAGAAGACTTGTTCGTATGCAAAAACTCTGAACTGGAAAGTTGTTCGCAGCAAGCTGTTCTACCTATCTACAAGTTCGTTGAAGTACTTTCAGCAAACGGAGACAGAAATATTGCAGAATTTCTGAAAATTGAAGAAGAAAATACCCAAAAATACATAGCCTTGTAACCCCAAATTTGAGCTACGCTCATCCCGCTAACTGAATTTTGAGTGAGAAAGGTTTGTTGAGTTTTACAGGATGACTACCCCACATATGGATGATCCTATGACTGAAGACGACCTACCCGAGCCTACCATGGAACAAAAGCTGGATCTTATCATGCTACAATTGGAAGAAGAGCGAAGAGCTAGGCAAGCCTTGCAAGCGCAATTGACAAAGCTACAAAGAGCGTCCACTGATAAAGAAGAACCTCAAGCTGAAGATTTGATTCGCCGTACCATCAACGCCACTCTTGAAGCACAAACCATTCGCAAGGAATCCAAGATAAGTAAACGAAGTTTCAAGTTTCGCACTTTCAATGGCATAAGAGAAGGAAAGACTGTTTTATCATTCATTAGCTAGTTTGATGACTATTTCCATGAGGAAACTTATCCCGAAAAAGATAAAATCAAGTGTGTTACTAATCATCTGATAGACAGAGCATCACTTTGGTGGACTGTAGTCCGCAAGAGTATAGAATGTCCTGCTACATGGGAAGATTTCAAGAAGAAGTTCATGCAAAATTTCCTTCCACCGCAATTTCATGAGAAGGCTATCAAGCAATGGGATTTACTTCAACAGCGCGATCGTGAGCCTATTCCACAGTATACAGAGCATTTTTGGAATGCACTTCTACAGTTACTTATGCATGCTTGAAGATGTACCAGAGACGACACATAAGCGGAAGTATATGTCTGGACTTCTTGGACATTACTACGCTGAAGTGAACATGTTCAAGCCTGCTACCCTTGAAGACGCTATCTCCTTAGCTCATGACACTGAAGATAAGTTACGCGGAAGAGATCGACGACCACAGCCATTCCAAGCAAACGGTAATTTTGGATCTAAACAATTCAATTCCAATTTCAGAAGGTTTAATCCAGGTCGTTTCTCATCACCATCTTTCCGCAAGAATTGGCCTAAACCACCTGCATTACCATCCACTGTCAATTCAAATTCTAAGCCTATTCCACAAGCAAATCCAAATATACACAGACTCCCAGCCATTGCAAATAATGTGACCAAAGCTAAGCCAATAGTATACTACAAGTGTCACCAGCCAGGGCATCTTGCAGCAAATTGTCATTCAAAGAAGCCATCAGCACATATCAACTACCTTGGAGCCATGGACGAAGAAGAGCATGAGGATATGCCAGATTTCACTGAAGAAGAGGATGATCCTACTACTACTTCCGACACTTTACCAGGTATGCTTAATTCACATTCATTGTTGACTATGAAATGTATGGTGCATGGAAAAGAAAGAACTATATTGCATGATGACGGTAGTACCCATGACTTTATTTCAGCAAAATTGGTAAAGGAATTAAAATTGCATACTGTACCTACGCATTATCGCATAAAAGCTGCATTTTTAGGCACTAGGTACAATGGCACACAAGAAGTTCAAGATTTAGAAATTCAAATTGGTCCATATATTGAAAGAAGAAATTTCTTAGTTGTCCCATTACAGTCAAGCGACATTATTCTAGGAATGCCATGGAGACACCAACATAATCCCAATATAGATTATTCCACACACACAATGAATATTAATTTTCAAGGAAAATCTATTACATTATTTGGTATGCATGCATCTCATATGTTTCCACTGCTTTCGCATACTCAAGCAAAACGTGCACTACGCAAGAATACTAAATCATATCTCATTTGGGTGAATGAATTGCATGCAAAGGAAAATCATATGCACCCTAGGCATAAGGAATTTCTCGCATATTTTAAGGACTGTTTTGCAGAAGACCTACCACCAGGTTTACCACCATCACGTCCAAAAGACCATAAGATTGATCTAATACCTGGCACACAACCACCTTGCAAAGCCCCATATAGGCACAATCAAATAGAGCAAAAAGAAATCCAGAGTCAAGTTGAAGAATTACTAAATAGAGGCTTAATTCGACCTAGTAGTTCTCCATTCGGTGCACCTGTGCTCTTAGTCAAGAAAAAGAATAATACTTATCGTATGTGTATTGACTATCGAGCATTAAATAAGATCACTGTTAAGAATAGTATCCTATACCTAGAGTTGATGACCTTATGGACAAACTGCAAGGATCTTCTATATTTAGTAAAATTGACCTTAAGTCTGGATATCATCAGGTGAGGCTAGATAGATCCGACATATTTAAGACTGCATTCAGGACACAGTTTGGCCATTACGAATTCTTAGTCATGCCATTTGGATTAACTAATGCACCTGCTACTTTCAGTAGAATTGTGAACCGTATTTTTCTGAAATATCAATATTGTGTGATTGTTTTCTTTGATGATATTTTAGTGTTCAGTCAAAGTGAAAAAGAGCATTATGAGCATTTATCATTAGTTTTTCAATTACTGAAAGAAAATCAATTGTTTGCAAATCCTGACAAGAGTGAATTCTTTAAGACAGAAATAGAATATCTAGGTCATATTGTATCAAAAGAAGGAATAAAAGTTGATCCTAAGAAAATTGATGCAATATTGCATTGGCCTGTTCCTAAAAATGTACATGAACTACGCTCATTCCTTGGTCTTGCTAGTTTCTATAGGAAGTTTGTACGTAATTTCTCATTACTTGCTTTACCATTGACCAAACTTCTTAAGAAAGGAATTGTTTATCAATGGACTGAAAATCAGTAGAAATCCTTTGACTTACTTAAACGTGCATTAACTAATGCCCCTGTTCTACAATTGCCTGACTTTAATAGACCATTCTTTCTAGTTGTGACCGATGCTAGCGGATCAGGAATAGGAGCCGTATTAATGCAAGACAACCATCCAATAGCATATTCTAGTTCTAAGCTGAAACCCTCTGAGCTCAAATATTCCACTTATGACAAGGAACTCTTAGCAGTTGTTCAAGCATTAAAACAATGGAAGCATTATTTAATGGGTTCAGAATTCATGATAAAGACTGACCAGCAAAGCATTAGACATCTACTTAGTCAACCCCAAATTTCTGACCGTCATATCAAATGGGCTTCATTCATTCAAAGTTTCCATCCTATCATTCAATACCAACCTGGAAAAGAAAATGTAGTTGCTGATGCATTGAGTAGAAGACCTGCAATTCATAATATTTCTATCATATCTTTTGATTCTTTGATTGCTATGAAAGACACATATCACCAGGATATTACTTTTCATTCTGATTGGCAAAAATTAGTTCAAAATAATTTCATTCCTGTTGATTCATTGTCATATAATGATGGATTCATGTTCTTTGAAAAGAGACTGTGTGTTACTATTCCATTCCGATCTTTTGTTTTGAATGAAATTCATTGTCCCCCATATCAAGGTCATAGAGGTATCATTTCTACATTACGCATGTTAACTGAAGATTTTTATTGGCCGCATATGGATGCAGATGTATCTAATTTCGTTTCTGAATGTTTGATTTGTCAAAGAATAAAGAGACATCATGGTAAACAGTATGGATTATTAATGCCTTTGTCTATTCCATCTAAACCTTGGGAACATATATCTATGGATTTCATTACTGGTTTACCAAATACTAAATCTAACCATGACATGATATGGACAATTGTAGATAGATTTAGTAAGCAAGCATATTTCATTGCATGTAAGAAAACTTTAACAGCATCACAAGCAGCACAGTTATTTTTGAAAACTATTTTTACTAACCATGGATTACCGAAAGTGATTATTTCAGATAGAGATTCTAGATTTTGTAATAATTTTTGGATTACACTGTTTGCAAATCTAGGCACAAAGATTGATTTCTCATCTACATTTCATCCAGAAACAAATGGACAGACAGAAGCCACAAATAGTACTATTTTAGATCTTTTACGTGCATACACTATCTCTAAACCTCAGACATGGGATACTCATTTACATTTATTATAGTTTGCATATAACAATACACCGCACACATCTACAAAGAAAGCACCTTTTGAAGTTATTTATGGATATAGATAATCTACACCTGTTGCATCTTTGTCTAATAGAATTCAGAGTGCTGATGATATTGCTATTATGCATAACACTATTTTTGATGAGGTAAAGGATATGATTGCTAAAGCCCAACAATCATATACCAAACAAGCCAACAAGAAAAGACAAGCCATGAATTTCAAAGTTGATGATTATGTTTGGCTTAGAATAGAAAAGCGTAGACTGCAAAGTGTAGATAGACATCCAGTTGTCAAATTAGCTCCTAGATTCTACGGACCATTTAGAATCATTCATAAGATTAATGATAATGCATTCAAATTAGAATTGCCATCTCATTGGAAAATTCATAATACATTTCATATTAGTTTATTGAGACTATTTAGAGGCCAATTACCTATCCACCCTGTCTATGAAAACCCACCTTTACTAGAAGAAGACACTGAAATACTTGAACCCGAAGCCATCATAGACACTGACTACATGACCACTAGAACTGGCCGAAGGTATTCTAGATATCTAGTAAAATTTAAGAACCATCCTGTAGAGGAAGCACAATGGATGCACGCTAGAGACTTAAATGCTTTCCCCACTCTGTTAGCTCCACATTGAGCTAATAGCAATTGAGGTCAATTGCTATCCCACCCCGGGGGTATGATGCCAGGAGGCATATTCCACGGTGGATTCCGTGAGGTTTTACGGTGGATTCCGTAAACTTAGATGACCGGGGCTCATACCCAAAGAGGATTCTTTGTGCGAGAAGTTGATGGGGACGCCTGTCCTTTTCGGGCGTTTCATTAATTTAGTGTGTACATGGGTGATTCCATAGCGGGTGATTCCGCAAAATGCATATTAAATTAATAAACGTTTATGAGTTTAGAGTGCGCACTCGTAATAAATTAAGGTTAGGATTTATTTCTAACCAGTTGATTTATTTATGTAGCTGAAGACTGCTAGGTATTCACTTTTGTCGGTTTAATTGTATTATTTTACTAACGATTGTGAATGCTTCAGTTGATGTGTAGAGATAGCAGCAGTGGCGGAGGAAAGCATTGGAGTCTAGCGGGTTTTCGACTTTTGGACTATATTTTGATAGGCGCCACGCCTATATTTTGTTATGTCTATAGAGACATTGATTATTGATTATTATTTTGTATGCGCTTATGCGCCCAGATATGTTATTTCTATTTGGACATTGAGATTGGGCGTGCCAGACACTATGGGCACCGTCCATTAGCTTTATTTTCCTATTTTTGTAGAAAGCAAACTCAAAAGCTAAAAAGCTTGTCATATTTTTGTAATTGGGCTATTATTGAGCATGAAGATTGGAAATATACATAAAATACATGCTTTGTGAAGCGCTCACACAAGGCATGGGGGAGATTGAACCCAATTTGTCTCTTGTCTCTTGTCGTGCATGCTTTTACATGGGTTTTTGTGCAAAAAGGTAGAGTACTTTGTTCTTGGGGACCTTCCGGGATTCACCACGTGAGCTATCTGCATCCGATCTGCGCACCAGTTACATCCACCATTACGTTCAGTGATAAACATCCATCAATCAATGCATCCATAATAAAACATCCTTCAATCCAAAGGCCAATCTCTAGGATACTAGGATCCAAGAAGGCATTAGCCACATCCACTTCTTTCGCAAGCTCTTGGGCTTTATTAGACTTAGTGGAAACTATAGGAGAAATCCTTAGGCCACATCTTCTTGTCAATATGCTTTTAAATTTCTTTTCATAGAAATTGGGGAATAGCATCAACAATAATTGTTGGAATGTTAGGCTTGGTTTGAAGGTGTCTAGATCTTTGACCAAGTCATACACTTTGATAGGATCTAGGAGCTTGTCCAATCGGCTAGGGAATGGGGCAACATCCACTTTTATCTTTTTTTCCTCTAGAAGCGGCAACATATGCACTTCTTCTATCACTGGGGGTACTTTTTCATCCTCTATCTCTTGGACCTTTGATCCTATCTCTTTGTAGCTATCTCTATATCCTTTTGTAGTACTAGACTTCTATGTACTATATTGTTATGTCTTGTACTGTTCTATTTCTCTTTTGAAAGATTGAACTTTACTGTTGTGACAAAAGGAACGTTCTCTTTTGAAACTATGGGTTCTCTTTTCTTGGCATGCGTTGGCAACTTCCAATTCCACCAAGTTGGAGGCAGATTCTTGGGTCTTTTGTTGTATCAACGATAGTAGCTTTCATAGGAGCTAGACTGGGGTAGTCGTTTGTAGTGTGGCCTTCTCCTTTGCATCGACTACATAAGGATTTATAGTCCATGGACCTTCCCGGGTTTGGATAATTTGGTGAGATATGTCACTTTTCTCCACATCTATAACACTTCACTTTTGATCTCTGGCTACCCTCAGATTGTTATCCTTTGTAACTCTAAGAGAGAAACCTCCTTGGGTCAAAAATAGGACTGAACTCTCTAGGCTTTGGTCTGATATCCTGGGTGGTCATATTGGATTCTAACACATTGAGTCTTGCTTCCTCATCTTTCTTCCTTCTTTCATGCATCTCCTTCAAAGAACAGATATCTTATGTATGGTTCTTCCTTAAACAGTACAAATAGAAGGCCCTAAGGATAATTGGTTTTCGGATACACTCAATGGCTAAATATCCTACTTGATGGCACTTTCAACACCATATATTAGATTGCATCACATCTCTTCCACCTCTTGCAAGATTGGATGTGTTGGTGGTATTCGCCTTCAGCATCTGCAACTATTCTGTAATCACATCCATCAACTCTTTCTTGATGCTTGTAACTAAATTGGAAAAATAGTCCTTCAAATTTTCTCCTCCTAGACTACTCCCAATAGGATTTTGAGAAGCCTCTAAATCACTGCATAAACTAGTTGGATTGATCCATAGGGTCTTGTATTATGATTCTGATTCTAATTCAGAGCTTTTGTTTTGAGACTAGTGGTTGTTGGTTTCAGTTGGTAGGGTTTCACTATGGTTGTTGAGTCACCATTAGGGGAACTATTTGAGGCCACTGTTGTTGTGATTGAACCATCATTTGAGATATTGTTGTCTATGGCCACTATTGTGGACTCAATGCACTGTATTGTAGCATTGTTTGCATCAAGGTAGGGGTAGGAAATAGTACTTGGGGCTACATTTAGTGGATATACCATTCCTGGGATGGGAGGAGGTAAGATTCTTCTTCTTGAGGTCATTGACAGCCTTACTTCAACTTCATCATACAGTCTCACACCTTCCACTACAGCTTGTTGGTTGATTGGTCTTCTCAATTCCATAAACTTACAAAAAGTCCCTTCTAGATGCCTTCATCCAAGTGATGGTTGGTCCATTTCTTCAATATGGATTCCATTCTAGAGACATATGCTTCCACTTGTTCACCAGAGAACTAAAATTAAGTTCATGAACTCTTCTCGTATCCGCTCTTCAAAACCTTAACGTCGCTTCAATTTAGTGAGGAAGGTCAACTTCAAGTCACCCCATATTTTCCAAAATTTTATGATTCTTGTCTCTCATACCACTGAAATGGCATGCATTTGAACATAGCAGGGAGTATCGTCAACCAATGCTCGAGGGTTCTGGCATTGTTGGCTACATATGCTACTATGAACTCAGCTACATGAAGATCAAGTTCTTCATTGTACTCTCTCTTAAAGATGGGTGATGGGACTACATTCATTGGCCTGTCCATCAATATTTCTAGGATGGATTTGACTAGGAAGGGGACCTTGAGTTGCCATGGGGACTTTTGTGAAGAGTGTCACAAGGGCATAACAAGAGGCTTCTGCCGCTAGTTTATTCTCAGCTTTGATTTTTTCTTTCTCTCTTCTTACGTTGTCGTGATGTTATGAGGACACAGTGTGAAAAAGTATGGAATGCATCATCATCCAACTTCTTTATTGATCTAGAGAGTCAATGTGATCTAAGCCACTAGTACTAGTGTGAGTTGCATGGATTATCCAAAAATACTAGATTTTTGAATAATTTTAGCCTATTTTTTATATTATTTATTGTAAAAATCCAAAAAAGTTAGAAAAAATCTTCTAGATTAGGATGGAATGCAAAAAGCTAGTTGCTTTTTCAGCCAATTATGGGATTTTCACAAGAGGGACAGATTGACAAAATTGTGCACGTCGCGATCGCTGTAAACAAGCTGAAAACTATAGATTGAACTGAAAGAAGAAGAAAGAGTGATCTAGGAGATCCGTGATCAGGCGTCATGGGGTTTTACCCCCCTTGCGGAGCCAATGGAGCCATCAAATTTGTGTTCCAAGCAGCAGAGAAGGAGCTTTAATTTTTATGCACGTTTTGTTCTACGAAGAAGCTCCATGAGATCTAATGCCTAGAGATTGCTTCTGAGTAGTGCGAAGATTCCAGGTTCTTTCAATACTTATTGATTCAATTCATTGTGCTTTGTCTTTGTAGTGTTTACCACTTGGATATTCTCTATCTTCTCTTTCGTCTCCTATCTCTACATCCTTCTACTTCTGATCCCCGGTCGATTCGACCTTTCAACAAAAACCCCTCTGACAACGTACCTCTGGACTCGTTCTAGTGCTTGCCTCTTGATCACGTCATTCATCAAGGAGTTATATATACTCAATAGGACAAAATCAGAAGGGCTTCAATCTCTAAAGGATTCTCTTGCCAAGATTTCTTCTACTTCCTTCTTCTCAACATTTCCAATTTTAGCTTTCATTCCACTACAAAGGGGAAGATATTCAATTCTGAAGGTATCCAAACTCTTCTAAGGATCATCTTAGTGTTGTTGCCTTGATAATACCAACTTTGGAGGGTTTCAATATCATAGGTTGTGAAAAACACTCTCTCGACTAGCTTCCAAGGGGTTGCCAATTGGACAAACAAAAGTTCATCAGTGCACCAAGCATCCCACATATCTTGCTCTTGAGCATCTATGAACAAAGTTCAATTATTTTCCTTCTTATTCTTATGGCCTTCAACTGATCACAACTCCTAAAGCTTCTTCATAATCTCTCACTTGATGATGTCTGAAAATTCTCCAATGATGAAGGTCAAATCGCATATAGATGGTCATTCTCTCTATTTCTACTTCATTTTCAATTTTATGGGAAACAATTGGTTATACTCATACAACTTTCTATAGCTTTAGAGGACAGTGGGATTAGCATATAGAGCCCACATCAAAATAGTGATATGTTTCCACCATTGAGGGATGAAATTCTTGTAGAAAGTGGCTTTGACAATGAATATCTCCAATTCTTCAACAATAGTAGGATTTCTACAATCTTCCATGACTTTTCTTCCTCTTCAACAGTGCCACTTCTTCCATTTTCAGCCTCTGTTGGTGCGTGTTGATGGCATTTTTCCCCGACTACACACCAAAAACATAGGCTCTCAAGGGAATACCAAGAAAATATGGATCTTACTGTGAGAAAATATATCTTGTATTCATCAACAATGTTTTTTTCATCTTTTATATAACCACAATAAGGAAAAGAATACCAAGCCATGCAGCATCATCAAAAGAATCTCCCATGTCTTGATCTTTAACAAAATTAATCACATTCGTCATATTCTTCTTAGAATCTATCAAAGAACCATAAAAATATTAAAAAATACTCCATTTTGAATGGAATTTCATCACGTTATATTTATCTTCAATGTTTTTATACTCTTCTCTCAATCTCTCGTGTAGATAAAAATGTTTTTTAACATAGAAATGACTATCTCTCATACTCTACCTCTCTCACACATATCCTCGCTCAATAGTACATTGTAATTACAATAAATGATTTTCAATAAACCTCTCTTGGTGATGGATACCCCTCCCAAGAGATATGTCTAATATGAAGAGTTAACAGAGCCACTACAGTGTCCCTTAAGAACTCACACTGTCACTGTCACTATAGTCTTCACTTCAAGTCTTCTTTAGCTACTTCTTCCAATTCCTCGAGCTATTTTCAAATTTTATTCTTCCTCTTCCAAGATTACAAAACATTTCCAAGCTAAACATCCATCCCAAAGGACATTCACAGAGCAAATAGAATTGAGATAGAGGCTCTACAAAAGCTCAATAGAGGGTCAATAGAAATCATAAAAACCATACAACTTCAACCAAAACCACTTCAAACCATCAAAAACGATTCAACATACTCTCAATAAATCCGACAAATACTTGTTCATCATCTCAACCTCACCAATAGAAAGAAAATAGATCAAAATAGAGGCAAAATAAACCATAACAAAACTAAATAGACTCATCACATAACTTATCAGAACATCATATCTCAACCAAAAACCATCATGACTCTCCCAAGCATAATCAAACTATCCCAAAACAGTTCCAAACTAATAAAAATTCAATCAACACACCCTCATATCAACCAAAAACCATTCAAAAATCAACCAAAAAAAGCTAAAAATACAATTAGTTCAGCACTCAACAAGAAGCCCTCCACCACAACAATATGGGACCACTACCACAACAACCTTAGTTTAGGCCCATCACATATGGTGTGATGAAATATCTTAAGGAAGAAGGGTTCTCAAGGGAGGAATTGAAAAAGCTAGGATTCTTAGACCCTGAAAAGCCTCCATTACCACCACTACCACTTGAGGCAAGAGAGACGGACATGATAGATGTTTTGGAACCTACACTCCCAAAACACCACCTACTTAGCAATCACCATGGGAGTACACTTCTTCTAAATTAATAAGGGTCCTTAACAAAATGAAGGATGGAGAAAATGGATTATTTCAAGGAGAGGCACATGGCATCCCCTCAGTATGTTCTTGACATACCATTCCAACAAGAAGAGAGAAGTTATGGGCATCCATTGGAAAGAGGAAATATTAGCTTTGGAAAGATGGGAATTTCAAGACATGCACATACCCTTCAACTTGAACTTGTCCTAGAAACTCAAGCTAGTGCTCCCCACAAATGTGGTGTAATAGGTAATAGAGAAAGGTGATGTTTTGGGAAAACACTGGATTGATAAAAAAATATAGAACCCAAGGTTGTGGCGACAAGAATAGAAAGGGTATTTGCATAACACAACTAGAGAAGTGCCCACGAGGGTGTATGGGTTTATGATTGGGGAAAGGGAATCTTAGAAATCAATAATATAGCATGAATGGCTTTTTACAATGCCATATCTATAGAGAGAGACAATCCCACCCACTTTCCCTACCCATGAAGATATGGGGTTCCAGACATCAATGATAATTTGATTTCCCTCTCATCTACTACATCAAAGCTAAGAAGCTAGAAGATAGCTTCAAATTCCATGGTCAAGCTCATTGTCTAGGCTAACATGTTGCCTAATTACTACCTAGACCTACTAAAAGACATGAATGAGAGTTGGTCCATGAGCTATAACCACCCCTTCTTGCCCACTATTGCATTAGCAACTCATGCAGCAATGAAGAGCTATCTCATGAGTAAGATTTGGTTGGAGCACTCCCTAAAGCCACTCCTTCTACTAGCTCAAGACAAGGGAAAGAAAAAGGACTAGTTGTGCACACCAAAAGAAAAAGAGAGAAAAGAAAGAAAGGAAAAAATAAGAACCAAAAAGTCTTGGCACATGTATAGCACCTAGGGATCCTCAAGTTGAGGGTGTCTAGTGATCCTGATTGGCTGGCTCCATCCTCAACCCCTAGCCATTCTCCCCATATCTCATTCAAGGCCCTCAATCGTAGGACATCCTAAGGAATTGAAAGACTTCTCTCCTTGAATGCCATGTCATAGCACCAACAAATACCCCTTCACTAGTTGGGTTCTATGGAACAAATCTAGGAAGCCTCAACATGCCTAGTGTTCAACAAAAGTAAAGAGAAATCAAGAGCCTTTACAAAATTTAAAAGAAAGGAAACTGAATAAGAAGCGTAAGAAAAGATGAAAAAAGATCATGAAAAAATTCAAAGCTTGATCGAAGATTAAGGAGCAAGGATTCCATGAAGACCAAAATTTGAATTATAGATGTAAAGGATTAGAACTCCTTCAACTTTTAAATATTTCCAACATAGAGCTCACTCCTATGAAACTTGTATTTCAAATTTAATGTGCATTCAAAAGCACTAGAGATGAGTGGGTCAAGAAGAATTAGGTGAGAAGCCAATAGGAGGGTGATGATGCCTTGGAATTCCTTAAAAAATTCATTAGGAAGACCATCTAGGACCGAGGTTTTACCTTTTAGAGTTCTTTGATGGTGTTGGAGAATTCTCATATCATGAGATCCTAGTCCAAGATGTCAGCAATGGATTGAGGAACTAACTTTGATCTAGTTAGGGAAAGCTCTAGTTTTATCTACCTAGGAGGGAGGGGGGTACTATAGATTTTAAAGTAATAGTCATGTACTAAGGTCAAGTTCTCCTTTTCATTGGAGGTTGAGAAAGGGGAGGATTTATCTATCTTTTTTCTTACAAAGGAGATGGAACATTTCTTTGGATGGTCTATCAATTCTACATGCCCACCAAGCATTAATAAACAAGATAGCCCGATGCACTTTAGTTTCTTCATTTTGTATGAGTTCTCCGCTAGTTGACAAGGGTTTTTCTTGTTTTTCCAAGATTCATTGCCCAATTTGGGCTTTCAAGAGCTCACATTTGGCATACTTTGAGTTCTTTTTGTGGGCAACTTTTTTTTTAACTTCTTTGAGAAGATATTGTGTTTGTTTCACTACTTGTTGCTACCAAGCAACTACAAGGGAGAGGAGGGAGGAGACGAACCATCCCCATACGTGCTCTATGCTGGCTCTAACAAGATTGAGTTTAAATTGCTCAAGATCAACTTGATCTAATCACATTGTCTTGGTTCTGACAATGTGAGTTGTATTGGCCAATGATCCAATAGAGTAAAGTCTCAGTGGTTTTGGTGTAAGCAGTAATATAGGTTGCCAGGAGTCCCACAGAGATATAGGCTTAGGCTTGGTCAAGCCAAGCTTTTCTTAGGTTCCCCCCCTTTTGTTTGTTCGTCCAAGTTAAGAGTCACTCACTATCTATTTCCACCAAACTTTGGTTAATTTTAAGGTTAGCCCATATTTTCTTTTCTTTCCCTGAGATCACTTGCCCTTTCCTAAGGTAGAAATCTTTAATATCTTCTACCAATTGAAATCACCAAGAATGATGATTGGACCACTAAACCACTTTAGAGAGTCCAAAATTCTAGGTCTCTGAGTAAAGAAACAATTAGCATAAATAGAGACAATTGTGAATTCCTCCTCTTTTTTAAGTTTAAGATCAAGGCATTAATTTATTAGTGTCAGAACAAACATGAGAAATTATATTTTTCCACTTCACATGGACTCCTATGGTGGTACCACCACTATGACCTGCATGACTAGTAAAATGACCAAGAGTAATCGGGGGGAATACTTTTGAAACTTATTTCTAAGCCACCACCACCTACTTTAACTTCCTATAAGCATATAAAATCCAAATAATAAGCATTTTTTCACAAGCACAATTTAATGGTTTTAGCTCTGATAAAGTCTAATAAACCCTTAATATTAAAAGAAATAATGTTTAATGCTTTAAACATGATAACTTATTTTTTAGATCGTTTCCCCTTCAGGGTTGAGGACTTTGACTAGGCTTGAGTGGAAATAACACCAATTTTAGAATATCTTCTTTTGGAGGCAGAGTTGTTGTTATGAGGAGGGGAATTTATTGATTTGTTGTGATTTCTAGGAGGAAGAGATTCTTCACCCACCTGAGACATTTCAACTTCCTTTGGAGGGTTGTTCAGATCATAGTCAATAAACTCCCTATTTGAGTCTAATATTAGGTCTTTGATGAATTGACATCTATCAACAAATTCATCCTCATCGTCATCAGATGACACCTCAAGGGCATTGTTTTGTGGGGGGCCAGAGGGGGGGGTGGGGTTGGCTTGGCTCTCTTTCTCTTTATCTTTAAACAATTTGTCCTCTTGGATAAAGTACTAAATTTCCTTCACTTGATTTTCTTTGATTTTGGGAAGATATTTGACGAAGATACTCAGAGTGAGCCTATTGGGATACTCAGTTAATAACATTTTTTATTCAAGTTTTTTTTGGCCTTATTTTTCTCTATTACCAATTTGTCATAGGCTATTTTGTCCTTTTGTGTAAAGTTTTGGATAGGAGGTCAATTCTGTATATAAGATTCTTTACATTCTACTTTGTGTTATGCTATATAACACATATTGGTTTTGTATATGTTTTCTTTTAAAGAAGAAACTTTTGTATCAAACATAATCAATGGCCATGTCTAGCAACAAGGATTTGTTCTATACACTGGCTATTAAGGACAAGTTTTATGGAACCAACTATCCATTGTGGGCTTATATAATGCATGGTATATTCGTTGAAAAAGGGTATTGGGACATTCTACATGGAATCTAAGTAAATCCTAGTGGTATTTTGAAAGTTGGAAGAGGTGTGAAAAAAAATGTTATTGATTCTATATCCACTTTGATTAGTACTATAGCACTACCACCAATTACTCTTGAGTAGCTTCATTGTGATGGGAAAGGTGTAGAGGCCCATGCCTTAATTACAATATTTGTTAAATGTATTAGGATCTTATATTTTTTCTCACTTAAGATATCTAAAGTTGCTTTGGATATACGTGCACATTTGTATCAAGGAAGAAATGAGGCCCATATGTTTATTTATGTAAGGGCAATTGATTGCTACAAATATCCAAGATGTTAAAGGGCAATTGATTGCTACAAATGATATTTTCCATGATAATTGACCTATCTAGAGTGTTCTTAATGACTTTCCTAAAGTTTGTTTTGCATCTACTCTCTATTTCGCAATGAAAGGAAATCCAAATTCTTTGTGGTTTGATGCATTGGTCTCTATCTTGCTACAGGAAGAGCAAACTTAGCAAAATAGTTCCATTTTATGTGCTGCAAAATAATCTTTTGAGGCTACTTGGAAAAATAGAGCACCCACACTGTAAAACAAAAGGAGATCATTTCATAATACTTCCTTTAACTCATCAAATAAAGAAATATGTTATTGCACTTCTTCATTACTTCTTAAAATTTCTTGATCACAACCTAATGACTTCTCTCTACTTCCACTATAAAGATGGTAGTTCTAGTAAAGAGCTTGACATGGATGTTTCTTTAGAGGCTCTCATCTAGTATTTGGTAAAGTATTTGTTGGATGTATGCAATAATGTGTACTATTCAAGGTTGCAAAGAAGGTTACATGATGAAGCCAGTGGGATTACTATTTGATGTGGAAGTCGAATGGGATTTGAAGCATGGTCAAATTTATTGCTTTGTGGAGACCAAGTCAAAGAAATAGCCATTGATTAGGGATGACAACACCATATTATTCATGCATTTTTAGGTTCCCCTATATCCAACTCTAAAGAGAGGGTTTCTCACTACAATAGCCACTCTTTCTTTTGGTATATATGTGTCATTTGCAAATAGATCCACACATTCTTGGGCATGAGTTCATTGTCAATATAGCAACTAATCCTTTTATAAAGCATACCTAATAGAGATTAATTGTCTTCTTGTTTTTAGCGTGACTGACTCTCCATAGGTCATATTGGAGATGGCCAGTCAAGGATGCATAGATTCCTAAATGTGTCAAATTGCAAGGCCATAATTCAATGATATATCATCCACTTATAAAGACACTAAAGGAATAAACACATTTCACATCATCTCAAATATAGCCTCTTAGTGTGAATAATTGTAAAACCCTTGGGCCACTAAGTACTGAAGGGAGGTGAGCCGCCCTGAAGCATGGAGCGGAAGAAAGAGCTATGGTGGAGAGAGAGAGAGAGAGAGAGAGAGAGAGAGAGAGAGAGAAGATGTGGGAACTCCAACAGTCATAATGTGTGACCGGCATGTCACTGAAAGAATAAACAATGAAGTGATAGTGATGGGTGCTTGCTACCTGCAATGTATAGGTGTGTTGATATGCGAGTATTGTCAATGTAACTAATACACAAGTGGCTAGGCACAAGCGCCTTTACCCCCAATAACCTCCCACTTAAAGATGAATGTGCCCCTAGTGAGAAGAGAATAACAAAAAAGTGACAAAGTACAAATGTACATAAGTACAACAGGATGAGGAAAGACATCCTCTCATCCAACACCCATCAACTTCCTAAGGAAGGCAAAATCCTCCACTGAGAGACTTTTAATGAGAAAATTTGCAGGGTTTTGGTCAGTTGTGAGAACTTGACAATGTCAATGGACTTCTCCTCAATGACCTCTTGTATAAAGTGGTAATGCACCTCAAGGTGCTTTTTCTTCGCATAGAAGATCGAATTCTTGGATAGATGAATAGCACTCATACAATCTGAATGCAATGTACACACCACATTGGTAATGCCAAGGTCTACCACCAGCCTAACAAGAGAGCCTCCTTGCAAGCCTCAGTGGCTACAACATACTCTACCTCTGTAGTAGTAGACAGGGCCATGCATTTAGGCACTCTAGACATCCAAGAAGCAACACCTCTAGCAAAGGTAAAGACATAGTCAAAGATGGAATTCCTACTATCTACATGTCCTACATAATCAGAGTCAATGTATCCCATGACTCCTATATCAGTGGCTACAACATACTCTACCTCTGTAGTAGACAGGGCCATGCATTTAGACACTCTAGACATCCAAGAAACAACACCTCTAGCAAAGGTAAAGACATAGTCAAAGATGGAATTCCTACTATCTACATGTCCTACATAATCAGAGTCAATGTATCCCATGACTCCTATAACATGTCTACCATAATATATGCACTTAATCTTAATAGTGGACTTGCTAGGGACAATGCTGTGATTATCATTTTTTTTTGTGTACTTTACCCTTGCTCTATTCTTTGTGCTTGTCCTTGCGCATCTTATGGAACTGTGGCTACTTTCCCATAGTAACGACAAGGCAATGAGAACTTACAACCATGGGACTTACTACAAGACTATCCACATGACTAAGAGTGAGTCAAGAGTGCACCCTCTACATCCTACAAATGTAACCCATCAATAGGTATATTGGCACACATAGGAGTATGAAAGGTATCCCATGATTTAGATGCAGTGTAACCAAGAGGAACAAGGGAAGAAGTGTGCCCTTGAATTCAATCCCCTGCGAACACAAATGACTGATAATTGAATACAACTCGTTTAAGTGAGCTTACATAGAAGTGCCCTCCTTCATGTGAGGATCCATGAGTTGCATAAGCCAATATGTATTTATCATTACTAATCCAAAAATTTATTTTTAACTTTAGTTTGTTATTTTCTAAAATTAATATTTTTTGAGTGAATACCATTTTTAGATACTACAACCTAATTTTAGTGAATTTTTAGAGCACTCTCAAGATTTCTTTTTACACTCGTTTAATTCATGTATATTTAATGTCTTAAATATGAGGGGGGAATTTGAAAAATTAGAAGTAGATTCTAATAGAAAGATACCAATGTTTCATTTACTCCAACCTAAGGATCACATCATTAGGCTAACTACTTGCTTACTACCATTATTATGTGCAATTACTATTGCTACCTCGATGTGTCATAAAACCATTCTAACTTTGGGTTGCGAAGCTTCTACAACCTCCTTAGGTTGTGCTTTTACCTAGGGTTTCATTATAGCATCATCCATGGGTTCATTGTTGACAACTGCATGTGCATTATCTTTACAACACCTTAGGGCCAAGGAAACTAGTCCTTGTGTATGCCTTTTAAATGCATGCAAGAACACAATGTCCAAACAACATTCTAATGTTGCCTTAGCTTGAACAGGTCTTCAATAGCATGCTAGATTTTTTTGATATTGAAAAGGCTTCATTTACTTGTCTTGATGGTGTCTTGAAGATGCCATGCAAAAATATTTTATAGAATAGGTGGAGGGAGATAAAGTGTGAATAGACTTAAAGTTTGTGCAACATTGAAGTTTGCAAGAGATGTTGGAAGAGAATCATGGATGAGCACTCATAGGGCTCCATGGAAAAAAATTATTAGAGGAGAGGAAAGAATCGATCTCTTTTCAAGGAGTTGATCTAAAGGCATGGATGAGATTCTCTTCACCTCTAGGAACTCTACTAGAAAGAATGTGGGCTAATTCACAGTGTAGAAAAACTTGCCTGATAGGTATGTATAGAGAAGAGGAAAGGGACAACATGAATCATATTTCCAAGAATTACCTTGTTTTTTGCCAAAATAGGAAAAACTATTTAGATCAAAATTTTAACTCTACAAAAAGTGTGTTCATATGTTAGGTCCCATAAATTAGTTTAATATAGTCTTGGTATTAGATTAACATATCATACAATTATAAAGTGTGTTATTTTTCAAGACAAGCATGTCTATGCAAATGATTTTGTTTGGTTTCAATATTGGACATTCCATTTTTATCTTTTAAGTTTTCCTTTGTTTTAAATATTTGGATTAATTTTTAGCTATCGTGCTAGTTTTTAACATTGCAAAAATATGATAATATTCTAATATGTGAATATCTTTTTTAAAAATATGATTTAAAGAATGCTTGGACTTTAAATTAAATATCTCATAATTCATGTAATTTTATTCATGAATAGTTTCATAATGGGGATATTATATTTTACCACATGAGGCATGACACATCTAGTGCAAACATGTGGAGCAATTCAAGGCCTAGCATACTATGCATGCTAGTTTGATTATACTCAAAGTTGGTCTGATAAGACAATAATATTTGTGTGAGACCTGTCACAAGAAATAACTTTTGGCACTTTCAAGAAATAAGTACATGTAGAAACATGGTCAAGTTGTTCCAATTTTTCAAAATGTTAATTAATTACTCACAAGGGGAAATGCTCATCAAGATACTTCCCCATCAATAACATGCCACAAGTTTCAAGTATTTCCATAATGTGAAAATAACTTCCTTGAAACACATAGGATAAGAGACCTTTACTTTAACAACCCCTAGACACTTGAAAGAAGTTAGTGCACTTTAATATCATTCTTTGCTTAAAGAGGAAGTCATTAGAAAAGAAGGGATAAGCAAATCAATTCTTGATATTTTGGCAAATTTTTAAGTTTGAGGGACATTTTTGGAGTTTCCAAGAATTATAAAGTCTTTTCAATAATCTCCACAATTTTTAAAGAAATAAAAGTGTTGAAAGCTTTCTTCTAGTTCAACACGTCTACTGACACTTATGTTTATGTGGTTTTAGCTACTACAAAAGATTGCATTTGTTGGTTTTATATATATATATATATATATATATATATTCAACTAATGCTTCTTAGGGATGAAAGCGCTTCCCACTTGGGCCTTCTTACATGGTTTCTAACCACAAATTTTGTTTGAGATGTGTACATCATACTTAGCATTGTACCACCCCATAAAACTATAGAGCAAGTTTTGGCCTAGCATGAAATGCATGCTAGTTTACATCTAATAAATTGTATTTTACCACATGAAGCATGGCACACCTACCACAAAACATGTGGAGCAAAGCAAGGCATACCATACTATGCATGCTACTTTGATTATAGTTAAAGTTGGTTTGACAAGACAAATAATATTGTGTAACGTCTATTAAGAAATAACTTTTGAGAGTCCCAAGAAATAAGTACATGTAGAAATATGGTCAAGTTGTTCCATTTTCTCAAAATGTGAGTTAATCACTCACAATCTCAGAGAGGAAAATGCTCTTCAAAGACATTCTCTTATTGGTAGCATGCCACGAGTTTAAAGATTTTCCATACTACAAAAATAACCTCTTTGAAAAGCATAAGATAATAAACATTTTCTCTTACAACCCCTAGACACTCAAAAGAAGTTACCACTCCTTAACATCCATGTTTGTTTAAAGGGGATGTGATTGGAAATAGTTGAACAAAAGCTAGGCTCATTTTAGACATTTTTTATGTATTGAGAATGCTACTTCTTTATGTTGAAAAGAACTTGTTTGTCTCCTCTTGAAATAGTCAGTTGTCATTTTGTTGAATGGAGGAGGAAAACCACACAATTAGTCTCTTTGTATAGAAGGATTCATGTAAAGTGATAGAGCAAGTTGCTTAACACATGAGCATTGTAGATAGGGGGATCAATGTTTGGTAAGAAATGCTTTTTATGAGCTTGATTGTTTTCTAAATCTGAAGTAACTTTTTATTAGTTTGTGAAACTTTATTTGTGAATTCTCAAATGTTCGACAGAAGTCAAAAGAGTGTTTTTGTTCCTATGCCCAAAGTTTACTCAAGCAATAAGAAAGTATATATGTATTTTCTTCCACCTTCAAAAGGTTAACTTTAAAGAAGTAAGCACTTTGTAGGCTGACCTCACAAACATTTATTTCTTTTTCTTTTGATGCAACTCTAAAATGTGTTTGCACACAGTTTTCTTGAGCTTGATGAAGTTCACATGATCTACCGCTTTAGACATCCTCTTTCACCATGGATGAATTTTTGGTTAGGTCTCTGTAGTGGTGTAAAGCCCTCAACTTTAGACATCCTCTCTCACCATGTAAGACTTTTTTGTTAAGTCTCTAGAATGGTGTGAAGGCCCCCTCTTTGTTTAGTGAGCTACTAGTGTTTAAAGAAATACTGTTCCACATCTCAATTTAGAGGTGATCCAACAAGATATTTAGGTTTCAATGGGAATTGATATGCATTGCCCCCATTTACAAAACTAAATTGCCCCAGTTTTGGCCTTGAGATTTGAGTGACGCGATTGATAGGAATTGGGATATGCAAGTTTTGGTTGGGAAATTCGATACTGTGTAAGCACTAATAAGGAAGGCATGTGATGGAAGGTGATGATGATGCTAGTAGAAAGATGATATTGTGATAGGGATTGTTATGGAAGGTTGTGGCACGCTTGATAAGTGGGGGTGGGGTGGAAAGGTGGATGGTAGGGACGAGGAGAGGGATGGCAAGGCAACAATGTTGAAACAAGAGAGCGTTTGAAGGAGACTAACGAATGTATTATTATGGTATGCTTTTGGAGGGACTCGGGGGACTCCCGAGAGAGAGAGAGAGAGAGAGAGAGAGAGAGAGAGAGGCTGGTTGGTAGCATAGATCAACCATGTGAATTCTCTGCATTGTCACATGCGTGCCACCCATACGAGAGAGAGAGAGAGAGAGAGAGAGAGAGAGAGAGAGAGGATAATCTACTCTAAACCCCTTGTAACTTTCCTCACAAGCGAGACGTAGTGTTATCAATTGGGCGCTCGACTGGCCACCCACCTTGCCTCCATTAACCTTTTCATAATGTATACTTCCCCCTCCCCCCCCCCACATATATATATATATATATATATATAGTCAATCAACTCGAATTTGATTAATCAATCATTCGATAGGTCTCAAAGCCTCTGAAGGGGCTAGTCCCACCCTTACCAACAAGATCCGCACCTCTTTCAAGAGGGCTAGACCCACCCTACCCTTACCATCAAGACTCGCACCCCTCAACCTCCCGTGCTCTCTTAAGAGACTGGTTCCACGCTTACCCCCCCCCCCCCCCCCCCCCCCCCCGGTGCCTTCTTTTAAAAAGAAAAAAAAAACACCAAGAAAAACCAGAAAAAAGAGCTCTCGCACCTTTCAGGTAAAAAACTTTAAACACAAGTAGCACTCTCACCAAGTAACTATCTTTCTTTTGTTTCTAATGTAAAAAACGAATACGTGTCAAGTAGAATATTTACATCATCCATAGATGTGATAGAGAATACCAAAATCCATTCAAGTTAGCCCTTTAAGAGGAGCTTGAAGACCCTTAGAAAGGATAGTTGGTCCTAGCCCTATTAAATATTTTCACCCATCTCAATCTCTTCACCCCTACACTCTCATAAAGGAGGTATATTCACCCCCTTGGAGCACTTCTCTCACCTCAATTGAGATTCACCCAAGTAGCACTCTTTCAAAGTAACTACGCAAATGCAAGTCTTGCCCTTATTGATAAGACCTACAACTCTTAACAACTAGAGAGCACTAACGAACCTTGTGAGAACTCGTTCCATATTTGAATCTCTCGTTTCCCTAAATGACCATGCCTTAAGACATGAATGTTCTACCTAAGCATTAAAACATTGTATATTGTCACTTGGTTTGTCATTATGCAATTCATCTTCAATCCTTGACCAAGTTTGTCATTAGGACAGAAATCTTGCCCTTGATCTTAAATATGTCCACCTTACCATTAAATCATTATGTCTTCAAACCTAAACCACATTATTGTAGCTAACAAGCTTGCCTTTCAATCTTCTTATTTTAAAATCTAACACTTGCAACATGTGCATTTCCCCTTCCATGCTTATGAGCATTACTAGGATAGAAATTGATGGATTAGATGGAGTGTTTCATTGTTCCATGGGAAGACTAACCACCAAATGTAAATGTAAACCATCAACACAGTAATTGTTTGAGATGACATCCATCACAATTAAAAAATGATAAACTTTTTTTCCCCTTTAGCTTTTAAGAAGCTTAAAACTATGATCAATTTTATCATTAAATTTTACTTGTTGGTAGTGATAAAACTAGGACAACTACATCAAAGTAAGACCAATACAATTAAAAAATGGGTGAGTATTATACAAGAAACAACCTTAGTCAAATAATGGAATCCTTTATAAGAGTTATCATGAGGTCAATACATATAGGTGGGACTCTTTGTAGCTTTGAAAATGGGGCATTTGTCTCTTTCATGCATACTAAGGTACAAAATCTACATTCCACTTTCTCATTAGCAGACCATAATTACTCTTTTAAAAAATGATGTTTTGAGGATTTTATGGGAAACTTATGAGAGGTACCTTGCAAATTTTAATCAAATTTAGGGAGTAATTTGGAAAATTTGACAAAATGGAAGGTCTAGTTGGGTACCTTTACTAATATGGAGTACTTGGTATTTTATCATATAAACATATTAAAAAACATGCTTGAGAAGGTTGGGGGTAAAGACTTGTGCTATGAGAATAATAATAAAAAATGATAACACTACTTTATTTGGTTTAATCTAGCAATGATTTCTAGTTCTTTGACACGTGTGTCATGAGGCATAAGTAAAGACTATTGTGATACAACATATTTAAGTTAATAAGATGACCCACCCTATTTAGGTTCCTTCTTTGGTTACTTTTTTAATGGTATGAAGAATGTCAATGTAGCCTTATATTCCGTGATTTTATATTCCTCACTCCAAGTTTAAAAGATGGAAAGCTTGTTATTTTGAGACATGTTGCATCATGTGAAACTTTTTGATGGAAAGTGCAAAAAGAAGCGTTCTTATGATAGCTTAGATTACGAGGAAAAAGTAACTACAAAGGTTAGATATGTTAACCTTTGAGCTTTGAATTTTGATCACATTTTTTAGTAAACATGTGACTCTAATAAATATGTTAGATTTCATATAAATATGCTTTTGAAAATCTCAACCACTTCAAAAGCAATAGTAGGTTGAGAAATCAAAAGGTTGGAGAACTTGAATCAAGAAGTCACTCACTAATTGAGGAACCAATCATAATATTGTGGTAAGTCACCCACTAATTGAGAAAAAATAATAATATTAACCACTATAATCTTTCAAGGAATGACAATTCTATACTTTTATTAAAAACAACACAAATTGTTTCCACTCAAAATGCAAGAACTTGAATTAAGAAGTCACATGTGCAAAAACCAAGACTGATAATAATATTAATAGCAATATTCTCTCAAGAATGTCAATTGTGTTCTCTTATTAGAAACCATTCCAAAATTTTCCCACTCAAAAAGAGACCAACACTATGACATGGAAGTAGGAGAAAGAAATGAAATCCCACATGCATAACAAGTGGAGGAAAGTGATAAGAAAATACAAAAGCTAGAAATTTTGCTAATAAATGTGGAGCATGCTATCATGTGATGTTTGAAGATGGAGGGGGTTGGTGCCTTCTCACTAAGTGGGGTGGAGGGTGCCACATATTCTTGTGAGTAGAGTGAAGGGGTATCACTTCAATAACCTCTTTACATATAGGTTGGGGAGTGTCACATGCATGGGTATGGAGAAAGGGTAGAGAACTTGTATCACAGTTCCTACCCCTTTGCATACAGGTTGGGGAGGGTCACATGCATGGGTATGGAGAAAGAGTAGAGGACTTGTATCACTTTTCTTACCTCTCTCCCAAATTTTAGGTAAGGATGCCATGACTAATTTGTGTAAGGAAATCCATTGGAGGGAAAGGCATAGTATATTTCATCAAAACATAAAAAATCAACGAATCTACAAGTTATTCAATATTAGACAGACTTCTTGAAGTGTTAAGTACATGATTATTCACAACTCTTTTTAGTGAATGAGTAGTAAAGAGAACTATTTCAACATTAGAATGTCCATGGTGACAAAGTGGTCTTGTGGACTTAGATGATGCTAAGTATTAAGAAAGGCAAAAAAGCCCAATCAACCCAAAAAGTTATAAGCAAGCATGTAATTAGTTCAGGGAAAATGAATTTCACTTTAAAAGAAAATGGTGGTATGATTGCAAGGGCCTACATATGTAAGAGTAGAGTAAGGTTCAAAGACTTGCTTAACATAACAAAATGGGTCTAATGAGTCACAAATGCAAATAACAACATTGATCACATAGCTTTAACGTGATTAGAGTAGCCTTAGAACCTGTTATAAATGCCAAGTGGTAGATAGATACCTTGGCTTATTTTGAGCTTAATGCATACTTTTAGCCTAGCTAGTACTTTGGATTAGAGTTCAAAACCAAGATTAACAAAACTAAATATAAAGTCTTTTTAGTGAGAATTGACTATAGAATCTAAAAGTCTTATGTTTTGATTATAGAATTTAAAAATTTTTGTGTACCTTTAGATTTGGTGAGTACATGTTTTTAGAATGTTTTGTATTTTTGAAAGATAGAAAAGGTTAATGGCTTGGTTTCATTTTAATATGGATGTAGAAGATGTAGAAAAGGTAAGGGATAACCAATATGTACCATAAGCTTTCAGCTTAGTTTGGTTATGTGTGCATGTGTGAATAATTGTGAGATCCACTACCACTCTTTGCATGGTTGGCAAGCTTGCACACTCTAAAGGCTATGCCTTGGTCACAAAAATTTAGAAAGGCTTGAGCTATAGTCATCACGTAGCCACACCTAGCAGAAACCATATTTTCCAAATAGTATATATATATACATATACATGTAGCAATTTGATAACAATAAGTCAAAGGTAAGCACACAGAATAAAAAAGGTACCCCTCTTCCAAAATCATAGGATTTGTGTGAAGGCAACAGATGATGCCTACAACTTCATAGAGCAATTCACGTAGGTCTGTGAGTTGCACAACCTCATTGTCGATGACAAGAAGGCGGTAGCATTTAGACTTTACTTTAGTGAGGCAACACATGGTTCATAAGGCTAGATGTCTAATGAGGAAACACATTTCTCTAACCTTAAGGGTTTTCACATTATGCAGTTTGTGAAAGTTGGATATGGGAACAACCTTGTTGTACCATTCATGGAACTATAACAACAAGAGAAAGAAAGTATGTTGTTGGGGTAAAGCCTGATTCCCTATGGCTAAGTAGGTAACCCTTATATATGTACACATTATACAGTTATATATAAGTGAATATAACAAAGCATAAAGACACCATTCATTTTGAAGACTATCAGTGTTTCATTGCCTTGCAAAAAGTGAAGACATACCCAAAGATGGACTTCCTACTATCTACATGTCCTGCATAGTTGGAGTTAGTGTAACCAATGATCATACTATATTATCCACCATAGCAAATGCACATATCTAAAGTGCCTTTCAACTACCTCATGATATCCTTCGTGGTGTTCTAATGTTGCCAGCTAGGTGTAGCCTTATAATATGCCACAACTCCCACTACCAATGCTATGTCAAAGGAGAGTGGCTATCATGGCATACATCAAACTACCCAATGCACATTCATAAGGGATCTTGTCCATTTCAGCCTTCTCATCATCTGATTGAGAAAATCCAACCTGATTGACCTTCACATGAGAAGGGAAAGGATAGCCAATAGGCTTAGGATCTTGTATATGGAATCACTCAAGCACCTTCTGTAGGTATGCCTATTGTAATAGGTAAAGGAGCCCCTTATAACGATCATGAAAGATGCACATACCAAGAATATGTGAGGCATGCCCCATGTCTTCATCTCAAAGCTCTTCTTGAGCTAAGTCTTTAAAGCATCCAGCTCATTATGAGCTCTCCTAGTAATCAATATATCATCGACATAAAGTACCAAGATAATAAGGCTATCATCACGGGCCTTCTTCTTGTATAAACATGGATCCATATTGATGTGAGTATATCCTTATGAATGTATGAAAGTATCAAACTTATGGTATCATTTTCTAAGTGTCTAATTAAAGCCATAAAGGCTCTTTCTTAACTTGCACACACTAGGTGTTCCCTACCCTTTTCCATAAAGCCCTTCGGCTTTGCTACATAGAGATATCCTCATGCAAGTTCCCATGCAAAAAGGCCATTCTCACATCCATCTAATAAAGGTCAAGATTTGACTATGCAACTTAGGCCAAAATCAATTGTAGGATAGTCATCTTGACTATAGGAGAGAAGACTTCGTTGAAGTCAATACCATGCTCCTACTTAAAACCCTCAACACAACCAATCTAGCCTTATACACTTCAACTTGTATGGCCATTTGCATGGCAATGAATGCTTCCACTGTGCAAAGGAACCAAATGTATGGTTTTTCTATAGTGAATCAAACTCTGACTACATGGCCCTTTTCTGAGAAGTGCTATCACCTTTATACATAGCCTCCTCATGAGTAAGAGAATCACCGGCATTTGTCACCACAACATAGTCCATGGAGGGTGCAAACCGATCAGGTTGACGTCCATCTTTAGTAGACCTTCACAAAATAGGTTATGGGGTCTATACATCCTATCCAACATCATAGTTATGGGCCACATACATCAAAATGAATAGGAGCTAGAGGCTCACCCATGTGCGTAATGCTAGACTTCTTATGAGAACAATGTGTCTACTTGCTATAAAGACAATGGTCACAAGAATCAAAACATTTGTAATCAAGAGGCAGAAGATACTGTATATGAGTAAACATTTTCATTCTCTTTAGGACGTGTCTCAAGTAGCGATGCCATAAAGATACATGTAATATATCATCCATAGCCAAAACATAGTTTGCAGACCCAAATATGAGCAAGGGATAGAGACTGCTAGCCTTGGCACCTCTAGTAAAGAAAAGATTTCCATGAGTAATCTTCCACGCAAAATCACCAAAAGATATATGATAGCCTAATCATCCAACTATCCAACAAAGAGTAGGCTTTTGATCAAAGCTAGAACATGGCATACATCATGCAAAAGAAAAATGCTCTTGAAGCAAACTATAGCCATGCATCCCCAATGCCAAGTCATTTCCTAGTCTAACAGAACTTGCCATGCTGCGATAGGAATAAAACCAATCCCTATGGGAGGTAATATGGAAAGAAGCCCCTGAATCAAGCAACCAACACTGAGAAAAAGTGAATGAAGTATCAACCAACTAACTAGCATCAAGAAAAGAAGCTGCCAAGATGTAGTCATCATCCAACTGCCTATCGCTTTGCCCTTTTCATCGTATATCTTATGGCATTGTCATCGAATATGACCCTACTTCCCATAGTAATGACATGTAAGAGAGGCCTTATGAACAAGTGCTTATTGCGAGATTACCCACCACAAGACTAAGATCTTTGTGAGTCTCTACCACAGTAGTCATTACCACTCTTACAATCATGTATGCCCCTAACAATCAATGCATGAGAAGTATGGGATGCATCTACATTCTTCCTATTTGTCTCCTTTGTGAGACTAAGGCACCTTCAGCATCCTGGAGTTTCAAACTATCTCTAGGCAGATTAATACACATGACAATATTAAAAGTATCCCATGACTTGGAAAGTGTCACAAGCAAGAACAATGGAGAGAGATTATCCTTAAAATCAATCCCTTGCAAAGTCAATTGGCTGAAAATTGAATAAAACTCATTCAAATGTGTTGACACACTAGTCTCTTACTTCATGCGAAGGCCCTTGAGCTATTTCAACCAAAACATTGCTGAAGCAAGACTTTACTTGTCATAGAGGTTGCATATCTTTTCCCATAACAGATTATCAAAATAGAGAGCTATCCATAACTAAAACCAATACATACATCCAATAAGCATAGACATCATACATCTAGCAGGTCTCAAGAGTAATAGAAGAGAACTACCAAATGCACAACCAGTGCTAAGAAAGGGTAACGAAGCTCAATACATAGCCAAGCAGGGTGTATACATCAGTAACATCATACTAACAAAGATAGGTGCCCAATCCAAAGCATGTAATCAAATCAACCCACTAAAGAGTAATTGCATCCAATAAGCATCAAGAGAGCATGTATGAGTCCCATTGTCTTAATGAAAGAAGCTCAAGCTCAACTACATAACATTCAAAGCTCAACGCAAATATCCAAGTGAGAAGGAGCTCTTAGTAAAACAAAGTCAAATGCCAGTTGAGCAAGAAAAGCTCAATGCATCAAGTACATGACATCCATGCATCCAAGATACATCAAGCACATAGCTGAGAGCATAAACCATAAGAACTTTTCAAGCCAGTAAATGTGTAAATGTAGCAACCAAAGCTTCAAGACATCAAATGTCACTCAAATGTCCCCATAAACATAGCATCAATGCTAGATATCAAGACATCCAAATAATATACCTATATATCATCAAATGATAGTAGACATAAATTTGTTTCAAACAAGTGCTTGCTACCTTGTTTATGAGAGCAGTGAATATCTCTATATAACCTGAGCTATTTCAACTCAAAACAGCCCATAAAGCATCTCAAGACATCACCAAGCATCCTTAAATAATCCTAGCACCAAATAAGGATCAAATAAGGCATGAATAAGTGTCAAACACTGAGAATGTGCTACCCTAGGGCTAGAATTACATAACCCTGACATTAATTAGAGGTCTAGAAAGGTTGAACCAAGGCCAATCCAAAATAATAAAAGGAAGAATTCTCTAGCAATATACATTGGGGCAAAGGTATTCATGCAATAAGCAAAGAAGAATCCATCCTTTTTTATTTATGCAATTCCTATAGAGACGCCAAAGGATGAAAGCATGTAGCTTAATATGTAGAGTTCAAGGATGTGTTTGAAAATAAGAATGTGGATATGCTATTGGAACACTAACCTTATGATTGTGCAATAGATTTACAAGAAGAAGCTCAATCTCCTTTTAGCCCCATCTTTAAGCTATTTCGAGATGAATTAGTAGATATTAGGAAATATGTTGATGAAAATCTTACCAAGGGATTCATATGTCATTCAAAATCTCTATTCCTCCATATGTGTATGGGTTATAGAGGGCTCAATGAGATTGCTATTAAGAATTACTACCCTATTCCCTTGATTCAAGAACTCCTTGAACAACTTGTCACAAGCCAAAGTCTTCACCAAGATATATCTTCATGGCACTTACAATCTTGTCAAGATAAATGAAGGTGATGAATGGAAGATGGCTTTTCGCACACAAGGTATAGAAAATTTGAATATGTTGTCATGATGTTTGGCCTCACAAATGCTCTAGTAATTTTCTAACATATGATGAATAATATCTTTGAGAATACTTGGATGACTTTATTGTGATATATTTGGATAAAATCTTGATCTTTTCCAAGAACCAAGAGCATAAGTATCATGTCAAAATAGTCTTAAATAAATTGCAAGAAGTAGGCTTATATGCAAAGCTGAAAAAGTGTTATTTCCATATATCAAACTAAAGTTGAGTTTTTGGGGTACATCATCTTTGAGAAAATTGAATTTCAATGGACCCTAAGAAGGCACAAACTGTTCTAAAATGGAAGACTCCTTCATTTATGCGAGATATTCAATACTTTTTGGAATTTGTAATTTTTTATTAGATCTATATTAAGGATTACTCTGATATTGTTACTCCTCTAACCAACCTAGCTAGAAAGAACAAGTTTATATGGCATCAAATGGCTAAATGAGCATTTCAAATATTAAAACAACCCTTCACCTCAACACCCATTCTCATCCATGCATATCCATTGAAGCTCTTTATCATGGATATAGATGCCTCAAATTTTTCACTTAGATATGTTCTACCCCAAATCAACGATAACAATTGAGTTCATCTAGTAGCTTTTCACTTGAGAAAATTCTCTACTATAGAAATCAACTATGAAATTCATGATTAAGTAATTCTAGCTATTGTGGACTCCTTGGAGAGCTATTGACACTTACTTAATGGCACCCCTCATAAGATCACTAACTATACAGATCACAAGAAATTGGAATATTTTATGACTTCTCATATCTTAAATCATTGCCAATCAAGATGGAGTGGTTTCCTATCAAGATTTAACTTTGTCATTACCTATAGGCCTAGCCACCAACCATGGAAGCTAGATGCATTATCTCGAAGATCTTACTTGGTTGGACAAAAAGAAGGTGATGAAGTCCATGACCAATAGAATTCAATAATCTTGAAACATGAGCAACTAAAGTTAAGGGTAGTTATCAACAAAGCCCCATAAGACTTTGGATTCTTATCAAAGGTCGAAAAGGAAATTACAAAAGACTCATTCACTAAGGACATAAGGAGGCAGTTACATCAAGGCCAAGAACAAACTCAAAGGGATCCCTAGGACCATTGATGGGTTGGTCTATTATAAAGGACTCTTCTATATTCCTCTTGGTCCTTTGCAAGTGGATATACTTAAAAAGAGACATGATCTCCTCTCAACAAGGCATTTGGGGTTAACATGACAATGAGCTAGTTTCAAGGGACTTTTGGTGGCGACAAATGTGGAAACTAGTCAAGGACATTGTGTGTTCTTGTGGCACATGAAATTGAGCTAAAGTCCCTCATTATCAACTTCATGGCCTTCGTCAACCATTACCTATTCCAAGTAAGCCATGGTTATCTTTATCCATGGACTTCATTGTCGAACCTCCTTATTCCAAAGGGCATGATTCCATCTTGGTGGTGGTTGATAGATTCACAAAAATGGCACACTTTATCCCCACAACCAAGAGTACCAATGGGAAAGGGATAGCAAGGCTCTTATTAGAATAGGTATAGTAGCACCACATGTTACTTGATGGTACTGTTTGTGACCACGGCTCCTAGTTTATATTTAGGTTATAGAGAAGCCTCTTTAAACTTTTGGGAGTACAAGTGAATCTTTCTTGAGCCAATCAACCATAGAGTGATGGACAAACAGAAAGAGTGAATCAAGTCTTGGAACAATACCTTATATGCACAATCAACTATCATAAAAAAATTGGGTGGATCTATTATCCCTTGTTGAGATTGCATACAATAACTCCTCCTATGCCTCCACTCAATTCACACCATTCTTTGCTAGTTATAGTCACGCCCAAGGATAGACAATCATGTAAGATCACAGGAGAAGAATCCAAATACTATAGAATTCACTTAACACCTCTTTGATATTCATAAAGAGTTGCAAGCACATATCAAACAAGCTCAAGAAAAATATAAAAGAAATGTAGATAAACTTTGCATGCAAAACCTATCATACAAAATTGGAGATCAAGTTTGGCTTCTTCGACATGAGCTACATTCTTATTGCCCCTCCCAAAAACTAGATTATCAATGACTTGGGCCCTGCAAGATTCTTGGCCAAGTAAATCAAGTCACCTGTCATCTCTAGCTTTTCCATCCATGAAAATCCATCTTGTATTCCATGTTTCAGTCTTGGAGCCATGTCATACATCCAATATCCTTGGAAGAATACCAAAGCCGTCGCCTCTAATCATAATTGAAGATCACTAAGAATATGAAGTAGACAAAAACTTGGAT
This sequence comes from Lygodium microphyllum, assembly GCF_053477565.2. NCBI lineage: Eukaryota > Viridiplantae > Streptophyta > Polypodiopsida > Schizaeales > Lygodiaceae > Lygodium > Lygodium microphyllum. The sequence continues at coordinate 74,195,612 of NC_141140.1, forward strand.
TCGATAATTTCAAAGAGGCAGACTATACTAGCTTGTACATTGGAAGGGTAAAAATAGATTTATATCTTCAAAGAGCTCTTATTAAGATTAACAAATTTCATCTTCAACACCCAACCAAGACGTGGCGTATTCAAAAGCGTACCACCTCTCCTCGTGGAACTCGATGCTAGAAGGGGAGGTAATGTAATGGTGTCGTGCCGCTAGGCGGACACAGTGTGAAAAACTCTAGAGTGCATTGTCATTAGACTTTCTTATTAATCTAAAGAGTCAATGCCATATTAGTCTTAGTGTCAGTGTTCGAAATGTGGATGGTTCAAAAATACTAGATTTTTGGACAAGTTTAGCCTACTTTAGATATTTTAGATATTATTTCTTGTAAATATCAAAAAGCTATAGATAGCTTTTAGAATAGGATGGCATGTAAAAGAAAGCAAGTGGCTTTCAGTCATTTTTGGGGGATTTTATGCAAAAAGAAGGATTGGCGAAATCGTGTGATGCATGATCATTGTTTACATGCAGCAAACAACACTCCAAACTAGGAGAAGAAGAATGAGTGATCTAGGAGAATTCTGATCACGTGTCATGGTATTTTACCTCCCTTTTGGATCCAACGAAAGCATCACATTGGCGGTCTGAGTAGCAAAGAAGAAGTTATTGTTTTATGCACATTTTTTGTCTACAAGAGATTTATCTTCTCAAGATGCAGAAATAAATCGACAAGCTTCACCTTATGAGTGTTCTTCTACATCTTCTATTTCTTTAAACCCATTTCTCTTCCGTCTACTCCTCTCCCTGAATCTCCCTTCACCCTACTGTCTTTTACCCCCGTGGTAGACTTTTGACCCCAAACACTCCAAGAGTGGTAAACCTGACATGAAGGTCGGCACATCAGGTGTGTAAAGATGGGGGATTTTGCAAGTTCAAGTGGTGGTGATGCTTTACAACAAATGATTGCTTTGTTGTAGCAACAACAACAGCAATAGTTGTTGTTACAACAGTAGATGCAAATTCGACAAGAAGCAGAAAGAATTGATTCCTTAGCTGTGAATGCATTGCAAGCAGTGGGACAGGAACTGAAGCAGTTTAAGGGTCAAAATGTCTCGGCCTTCATCCAGTTATATGAAGAAAAGATGTTGTTTCATGGGGTACCGCAATATACATGGAGTTGATATTTATCCCGTTTGGCCATGCATGCATTGCATAATTTGATTGATGAGTTACATAGAAGAGATGCTGATTGGGCAGCTTTTACGAAAGCTTTGACAGAAGAGTTTTTCTTGGAAGATGCAGGAATGGTAACTAAAAAGAAATTTACAGATTGGATTGAAAATCCCAATAAAGGGTTGGCTGCTACAGCTTTGCTCCATGAATTTGAAAGTCAATATGCACAGTTGAATGTCGATGAGCAGCAATCATTGGAGAGTTAGAAAATTGATTTGTTTCTGAAGGTTGCAGATCCTGTCTTGTAAGAGAAGCTAATTGATTGTTTAGAAGATGCCTCTTCTAAAACAGGACTGAAAACAGATTGGGCTAATATAACAGAGGCAATACATATGTTGGTAAAGAGAGAGCAGATGAAATTAAGATGGGGTATAGGTATCACACCTGTTAGTGCTCAGCAGGGGGCTAAAATTGCATCCAAGGCACCTGTGGCTATGGCAGAACAATCGGCTATACCTATTGGTCTGGCTCTTAAAGGGGATGTTGTGGATGAATTAATCAAAGGCATGTGTGATTTGAGGTTGAATTTGATAGAAATCTATGCAAAGGTCGAAAAGTTGGATGTTAAGGTAGAAGAGAAGGCTTGGGAAACAGTCCAAAGACCATACAGAGAAGGATACAAGAGGAGATGCATTTGGTGTGACAGTTTACAGCAAAGCAAGAGTGTACAGCCTACCATGAAGCAGAAGAAAAAAGGTTAGTCTTTTGGAAAGATGGCAAAATACATGCAACAAAAACTAGTCTTCCAATAGAGCCAAATTTTGGAAATGGTGGCATGCAGAAGAGGTTGGAAGATATGCCTAGAAGGATAGCATTTTTTGCCATAGATGTAGCCACATATGGGTTGAGAATTAAAAGGACTGATGAATCTCGTAAAGGAGGCATGGTTGAAGCAAAATCTCGCGTTTGGATGCAAGCATTAGATTGCATGGAAAAGGGAAAAATAGCAAAGTATGAATTGGCTGATGCAAGTCAGAATATATGAGGGAGAACAGGATGGAGTGCACCAGTGGATTCATTTTAAGCCTATGCTTATTTGGCTGAGGTTCATAATCAAGAAGCTCTTGTGGAAGAAAAGAGAAGAAGACACTGTTGGTCCTTCCTCTTTAGGCCCATCTAAACACATAACACAAAGTAAAATGGAGTAGCGAAAGAGGCTAAAAAAGCCATATTTGACCATGTTATGGAGGATGCATCTCAAGAGAAGAAACAAGAAGGGAAGAAAAGGGGCAAGCAGCCTGGTTACAGGTTATAATCGGATCTTGAGACTACCACAAACCTTAAAAAGGTCTTGGAGGATCACATACTTGGCAATAGAGTGGAATTCACACTTGGCGAAGTTCTTGGAATTGTGAAGTGTGAATTTCATGACACAATCATTGATATGCTGGAATAAAAAAGACAATTTTATGGCGAAGTTTTAAAAGCATTGATGCAGGTTGATAAAGACATAGAGAAACAACTTTAGAGGAAATATGATGATGCATATAATGTTGATTTGGAGCAGGCTGATGTTGAAAATGGGTTAAATGGGAGTATAGACAACAAGCTTATTGGGTAGCATAAGCGTAGAGAGAAGGCTATGTATAATGGGGATGTCCATCAATAAGTATATGAAGAAGAAGATTCTCATTTTATTCCAAGCAGTCATTATTCATGAACGCATTGGGCTCATGCTACAATAGAGACAATTGTTAAAGTGGGAGAAAGAGATATGCCTTGCATAGCTCTCTTGGATCATGGTTCTGAAATCAATGTTATGGCACACAGCTTGTATGAGAATAGGGGTTGGCCGATTGATGTAGATCTGGGACGGCGCATCCGGGCAGCAAACAATTCATCAGGTGATCTTTATGCAGCTTGATCGAATGTATCGGTGACTGTTGGAGATGTTAGGGATGAATAACATTTTTTTGTGCAAGATTCATATAGTTATTTGGTGATTTTGGGATAGCCCTATATTTCGGAATCAAGGCTGGAAACAAAAGCCTTGGATGATGGTTCTTCATATGCTCGGGTTCTGAGTAAAGACAATACAAAGGCGGTATAGTTTCTCACTATTTGTGTGAATCATTCCCACAATCGGGATAGACTGCAAGATAATCCTATGCCACCTAATGCACAAGAGTTTAAGGGCTTTTATATAGCACTGTTGTAAGTGGAGGCTATGGCAGTGCCTTTAGGAAGATAACTATGCCTCCAAGAAAGGGGGAAACTGTGTTTGTGTCTGAATTGCAAGAATGGACAACATGCAGTCTTGGCAATTTTAAGAATATTTCAGCCATGTGCAGGGTTGAAAAGAAATATGTAGAATGGGCTGAAAACAGTGGCTGAAATTTCTGCAGTAATTAATGCTGAAAACTGGGCAGAAAAAGAGGTTATTCATGTTGACACTTTAGAGATGTATGAAGTCATTCGAGAGTTTGCTGAGCATGAATGTTATGAGCTGCAATATGGGCTGCAAAATAGGGTTGAAGAAAGCATGGATACAAAGTACAAAACAATTGCAAAGAAGGCTAAGTCTGTGGCTTTGCCTTAACCACCTGAAAGTGATGGGTTGGCTAAAAAAGTGTCTCAACAGTCTAGTTTGTGGGATCCACATAGATTTACAACTGAAACTTTACAAAAGCTGAAAATTGGTGATACAAGCTTTCTTTTGTCTTTGCAGAAATAGGTTGTTTTTTGCAAATGTTGCAAGCCGTGGGAAAGCCTTTGTGTTTCAGCCAGATGAAATTGGATGTGTTGATCCGACCATAGTTGCACTATGGTAATCTTTATAGTACCTCATGTGCCATGGAATTTAAAGCTTATTCCAGTATCATGAGCATATTTGCCTAAGCTGCTAGAGCTTTTGAATGAGAAGATTAAGATGCAGATTTTGGAGCCCTCTTCAGCTCCATATTCAAATCGGTGGTATATTGTTCCAAAGAAGAATTGTTCTTTGAGGTTTATATAGGATTTTCAACCAATTAATAAAGTCACCATAAGGAATGTTGGATCACGCTCGATAGTGGATGAATTTGCAGAAGCATTTGTAGGCAAGGCAATTTACTCTATGGAAGATTTATATTCGGGATATGATCAGTTCCAACTTGCATTAGAAAGCCGAGATATCACTACCATGAAGACACCACTTGGATTGGTTAGGATGTGTATGCTTCCATACGGAGCAACCAATTCAGTGGGGCATATGATGAATGCTATGCATAAAGTTTTGAGGGAGTATATCCCTCAGTTGACCTTACCCTTTCTTGATTATGTGCCAATCAAAGGATTTGATATCTGTGAGAAGAATGAAGAGTTGAAAGAGCATGGATGTAGAAGATTTGTGGCTGATCATATTGCTGATTGTGACAGGATTTTGAGCCATCTTGAAGATGGGCATTTGACTCTATTAGGTAGGAGAAAAGTCAGTTTTTGGAGTGGAGGAAGTATTAGTTGTTGGGCACATGTGTGGACCATCTAGGAGAAAGCCCTCACCAGTAAAGATTGATGCCAAAAGCACAATGCGAGAGACATGTTAGAATGTATCCAAGGAGAGAAGATTTTTGGGTGCATGTGTCTTTTACTTGATATGGATTTTGCATTTTGCTCATGTGATTGAGAGTTTATATTAACTTTTGAGAAAAGGGCAAAAGTTTTGGTGGGGTAAACATCATATGAAGGCAGTTCAGAAGTTAAAGAGCTTATTGATTTCAGCCCCAACACTAAAGAGAGCAAATTATGAGAATGGGAAGCCTATTATTCTCACTGTGGATACAAGCCCAATTGGCATTGGTTGAGCAGTGGGTCAAGATAATGCTGATGGAAATAGGTATGCCATTATGTTTGGAGCAAAGCTCCTCAATGAACGATAACGGCGGTATTCTCAAGTCAAAAGAGAGCTTTGGGGTGTAGTGACAGCCCTTAAGTGTGATAGGGAGTATTTTATGGGAGCTCATGTAGTGGTAGAGACTGATTGTCTATCTCTATTGGGCATGATAGTAAATTGCTCAACTCTTGATATTGCCATGTTACGGTGGATTGCATATATAAAGTCACTTAACCCTCATTTTCAGCATATTGACAGTAGAGAAAACCTCATGGTGGTTGACATGCTTTCATGATCAAAGTTTGAAGATGAAGAGGAGTTGATGGAAGATGAAGAGGACGATGCGATAGGTGCTGAAAATAACACTTTTTGTTGTTTCTCAACCACTCTAGAACTTTCTAGAGAGTTTAGAAAATAAGTTGTTCTTCCTACTTCAATCACTCTTGTCCTTCACACTTCTATTTTCATTCCAACATAATGTTCCATCCTTTGGTCTTTTTGCCTTGAGTCATAAGTTCCCACCTTGAATAAAGACAATGCCATGACTACCTTGAAGTTAAAACCCACTCTACATTGCTTCTTTGACCACAAGTTGTAATAAGTCATGTAAATCACCAAGCATACAACATGATGTAAGATTGGGTTGTTGGAACTCTAGCCCTTTGATTCTGCCTTGTAATCTCCTTTGTCACTATTCTTGAATGGGAAAACCACTCTCTTAAGCTTCTTATAATTCTCCAAAGTGTATATGTCAACCTAGTGCACACATGACATTGTATAAATGACTTGATATGACTTATGAGACTTTAAAACCTTTGTATATTAAGCTTGTGGTAGAGGAGGATCATCCCGCTTTTTTCGTCGTGATTTTTGAGCAGTTTAAAGACAAGTCAAGGTGCCATGGATGGAGGAGGGAGAGAGGAGTCCAAGCTACCACACAAAGGAGGAGGTCAATCCATGGAACCATAAGCAACATAAGAATACTCTACTTGACATGTAAGTACCTCTCTTTCCATACATTGAAAAAAATGGAAGGCCACTCTTGGTTGTGAGAAATAGGGAAAACGTGTATAAAGAGGAGGGCAGCAGCCCATTCATGGGATTCATGCTCATTGAAGAAGAAAGAAGGAAGCTTTGAACATTGTTTGTGTCTATGTCTATGAAGTAGCAACTCTCTCCTATCAAGTGAGCCTCGTGTTCCACTTCTTGATCTATATTATCAAGGCTTATGGGCTGTCCTTAAAGGCCCAAGCTTGCTCTTTTATGGGTTGAATCTCTATTTTACAAAGCACCTCTTGCACAATTCAAGTGGTGCATGTATTTGTGAAGAAGAAGAGAAGGGCAATGTCTGAGAACATGCTCTACTTTCACTTGTAATTGCTGCTCAGCCCTAAAATAGGAATGGGCTGAAGCTTTATTTGTGATCCTCTTCTTTTATATTGGTAAAACTTGGGTTGTTCTTGGTTCTTATGAGTGACTACAAGCTATACTCTTTGTAAAAAGTTTCAAGGACATCTTTTGGCACTGTTATGAGATAGTTTTTGTCTCTTTTTCTCAGCCTAAAACAGGGTTTTCCATTGGCTAAAGCTTTTATTTAGATGCTTTATTCGTGTTGATCAAAGTCATGAATCTCATGATCTTTTCATGAAAAACTAGCAACAGTGATGCTAGTTTACTAAGATTGGGCTCTACTTCAACTTCAACAACTCCATTGATGGAGCCTGTTCCACCTCCAAAAACCCCTATCTCTTTGATTAATCAACCAACTCTTTCTTCTTCTATTCCTTCTGTTCCACCTCTTAAAAATGATGTCATAGATGAACTCATTAAAAGCATGCGAGATCTTCATTTGAATCTTACAGAAATTAGTTCCAAAGTAGAGAAGCTGGATGTCAAAGTTGAAGAACGAGGATGATCATCAACTCAAAGACCCATGAGAGAAGGCTATAAGAGGTGTTGTATTTGGTGTGACAGCCAACAACATGACAAGAGGGAGTGTACTGCCTTCCGTGAGGCTGAAGCACAAAAGCTCGTCTTTTGGAAAGATGGAAAATTTCATGCAGCTGAAACTGGTCTTCCATTGGAGCCAAATTTTGGCAAGGGTGGAATGAATAAAAGATTAGAAGATTCAGTTGTAAAGAATTCCTACGCAGTAATTGATGCAGCTACCTATGGGCTGCAAATTGAGCCAACTAAATCTAATTTGAAAGCATGTAAAGCTTATGTGCAATCTAAAGTATGGATGCAGGCATTAGATCAAATGGAACGCAACAAAGCAACCAAAGATGATTTGACTAACACCAGTTGATGCATTCAAGAAATAATTGGTTGGGAAGAACTCGGAGATTCTTTTTCCACCTTTGCACATTTGGCTGAAGTCAATCATAAAGAAGTCTTGGTTGAAGAAAAGAGAAGAAGAGAAGATGAACTTGGCCCTTCCCCTTCTTGCCCTCCAAAATGGGTAACTAGAAGAACGCTTGAACAACCAAAGCATGCTGAAAATACAACCCCAGATCAAGAGATGAAAGATGCACCACAAACTAAGAAGGTCGAAGGAAAGAAGAAAGGCAAGCAGCCAGGCTACAAATTGCAGTCTGACATAGAATCTGTAACCAATCTCAAACGAGTCCTAGAAGAATGAATTCTAGGAAGTAAAATTGAGTTTACCTTAGGCAAAATTCTTGGAATTACCAAACGTGAATTTCATGATGTAATTATTAATGTAATCAAAAGAAAAAGACAATATGTTGGTGAATATGCTAAAGAAACAGTGCATGCTTTTTTGCAAGCTCTTCGAGTATTTGTGCAAGATGAAGAGAAGTTGAATGCACAAGGAAATCAACTTGAAGTAGTTAAAGAATTAATTGCAACAATTGAAGCTGAAGATAAAGAAAGCATGGAAGTAAAATTTGAAGAAGTAAAGGCTGAAAATGTGATGGTTAGCTGATCCAAACCAATTGGGCAATCTGTCTCTCAAAAAGAAGGTCGTCTACAGCACATGCATGATGAGGAAGAAGCTTGATTCATTCCAAGCAGTCAGTACTCCTATATGCATTGGGCAAGGGCAACAACAGAGATAGTCGTCAAAATTGAAGAAAAAGAAACAGCATGTATTGCACTCTTAGACCATGGATTTGAGATAAACGTCATGGCTAGGAGTCTCTATCAAAATGGTGGATGGCCCATAGATGTTGATCCAAGCTAGCGAATGAGAGTTGCAAACAATTCTTCTAGAGAGTTATATGCTGCATGTCTTAATGTGCAGGTAACTATTGGAGACATAAAAGAAAATTTTCACTTCTTTCTTCAAGACTCTTATAGTTACCCTATCATTCTTGGGCAACCTTACATTTTTGAAACCCGCTTGGAAACAAAAGCTCTTGATGATGGTTCTTCCTATGCTTGAATCAGAAGCAAGGATAATGAACGAGTTGTCCAATTTCTTACTGTGTGTGTTAATCATCATTGAAACAGAGATCGATTGCGAGATTATCATGTGCCTCCTAATGCCCAAGAATTCAAGGGTTTTTGGGTTGCACTACTATAAAAGGAGGCTATGGCAGTGCTTCATGTAAAAAAAATTATGCTTCCTCATACTACAAAAGCTGTGTCTCTAGCAAATCTACATGTATGTATAGCCAAAAGTATGGGTTGTTAGTTATAAGTCTCTTTTAGCCATGACTAAAGCTGAAAGAAAATATTTATGTCATGTAAAAAGGGAGCTGAAAACTAATGACATGATGGATAAAAATAAAGATATCTCAGGCATCTTTTTTGGGCTGATTACTACTGACACATTGGCTGAAATATATGCAGCTGTTCATGTAGAAAATCAGGCTGAAAATCAGTCCATAGAGGTATGTATATTGGATTTTTATCAAACAATTCAAGAATTTGTTGAACACGAAGATATTGGTTTTCTCAACAAGGCTAAAGCACAAGTGGAGACAAAATACAAGACGGTGGATAAGAAAGTCAAGCCTGTGGCAGTCCCATTGCCTCCTAAAAGTGAAGGACTAGCTGATAGGGCAACAAATCAGCCAAGTCTTCGTGATCCTACCAACATTGGTCACAAGTTTACATCGGAAAGTATGAAAGAGCTCAAAATAGGTGATAATTCTTTTCTTTTATCAGCTAAAAAACACTCTTTTATGCAAATGCTAATGAAACATGGTAAAGCTTTTGCATTTCAGCCAAGTGAAATAGGCTGTGTGGATCCAAATATTGTGGCTCCTATGGTCATTTTTACAGTTCCACATGTGCCTTGGAACCAAGCCTATTCCTATTCCAAGGGCGCATTTGCCCAAATTACTAGAACTTCTGAATAAAAAGATCAGAATGAAGATTTTAGAACATTCTTCAGCACCTTACTCAAATCGATGGTTTACTGTGCCCAATAAAAATGAATCTTTATGATTCATTCAAGATCTATAGCTTGTTAATCGAGTCACAATCTGAAATGTTGGTTCGGGTCCAATTATTGACGAGTTTGTTGAAGCTTTTGCAGGTAGAGCAATTTATTCTATGGGCAACCTATATTCAGGATATGACCAATTTCAGCTTTCATTAGAGAGCTGAGACATTACCACAATGAAGACACCTCTTGGATTGGTCCGCATGTGTACTCTACCACAAGGTGCAACAAATTCTGTGGCCTATATGATGAACACCATGCACAAAGTCTTAAGGGAATTTATTCCATAGCTTACTCTTCCTTTTCTTGATGATGTACCTATCAAGGGATGTGAATTCCATGAAAGGAATGAGGAGCTTGACGAACATGGCTGCAAGACATTTGTAGTTAACCATATTCATGATTGTGACAGGATTTTGACAAGGCTAGAAGAGGTTCATCTTACCCTTTCTGGAGCTAAATCAATTTTTGAAGTTGAAGAATTCCTAGGATTGGACATCTGTATGGTCCCTATGGACATAAACCTTCACCAATCAAGATAGATGCCATCAATAGAATGCAAGAAAAATGCACAAATATTTCAAAGGTGAGAAGATTTCTTGGCGCATGTGTATTCTATCTCATATGGATACCACATTTTGCTCATGTAGCTAAAAATCTTTATCCATTATTAAGAAAAGGCCAAAGATTCTTTTGGGGTAAAGAGCATACTCTCACTATACACAAATTAAAGAAGCTGTTAACTTCAGCCCCCACTCTCAAAAGGGCTGATTATTCAAATGGACAAACCATCATCCTTACTGTGGATACAAGTCCCATTGGGATAGGATGGGCTGTTGGCCAAGAAGATCTTGAAGGTAACATATATGCAATTCGTTTTGAAGCAAAGTTTCTCAATGAACGTCAAAGAAGATATGCACAAGTAAAAAGAGAATTGTGGGGAGTTGTAACAGCATTAAAGTGTGATCGTGAATACTTTATAGGTTCTCCTGTAGTGGTAGAAACTGATTGTCTTCCACTCTTGGGCATGATTGCCAAACTGCTCTATAACCGACATTGCTATGCTAAGATGAATTGCATATATTAAATCTCTCAACCCCAGATTAAAGCATATTGCAAGAAAGGAGAATCTAGTTACTGACATGTTGTCATGCGCAAGTTATGACAATGACGAGGAGCTGATGGAAGATGATGAAGTTGAAGAGTCTATACTTGCTGAATTTCATTCCATGACTACTGATAATACATTTTCAGCTACTGCTGTATATGCAAAACCAAAGCTGAAAACAAAAAGTGTCACTGATCTTTTTAATGGTATAGCATTAAGTACATCAAGAATAGAAAAATGTACTGTTGTAAATCAAAAAACAACAGCAAATATTAAAGATTTGCATATGGAAGAAGGGTGGTTAACTAGAAGCCAGCATGCTCATTGCATTACTCAAGTTCTAGCTTATTTCCTTGAAGGAGATTGGCCAATATTTGAGCACAATGAAGAAGAAGGAGACTTGGACTGATGAGGAGTTCAAGCATATTAAGAGGAAAGCTTATGGATTTTTTCTTAAAGACGGGCATCTATGGAAGCACACAAAGAAGAAAAAAGGAGCACTTGTCTGAGTTTTAGGTAATAAAAGATTGCAACAATAGGTAATGAAGGAATTTCATGAAAGTTTGTGGGATGGCCATAGAGGCATATGGGAAATCTTTATTGAAGTCAAAGAAAAATACTGGTGGTAGAACATGTATTGAGACATAGAGCATTTTGTTGAAACTTGTTATGTGTGCTAGATGTACTCTATGGTTAAGCATCGAGATGGGTTACAATCGACTTATCCCTTGTCTATACATTATCGATGGGTTATTGATCTTGTAACCATGCCTACAAGGATATGGAATATATGGTATTTAGTGCTTGCAAGAGAGGATCTAACCAATCAAGTTGAAGGTAAAGCTTTAACAACCAAGACCACTCAAGCTGTTTGTCGCTTTTTGCTTGAATAAGTATTTTGTAGATATAGCTATGTCGACAAAGTAACCGCAGATAGAGGAGAGTTGGATGCCGATAAGGCACACAACTTCTTTACTCAATTGGGTATTAAGTTGAATTTGACATCAACCTACAATCCTGAAGGCAATGGAAAAAGTGAGAGAGCGCATCAGCCTATTCTCAAAGTTCTAGAAAAGTATTGTAGAGGAAAGATCAAAGAATGGCCTAAAATGTTGCCTTTCGCATTATGGGCTGACTGGACTACTCACAATACCATAACTAGCTATATGCCAGCTGAGCTTATGCATGGGCAGCAACCAATCATGCCAATTGAAGAATCTATTCTCACATGGAGTCTTCTACCTTGAGAGGAAGGCATCAGTAGAGAAGAGTTGCTAACTTTGCGCATATGGTAGCTAGAAACAAGGGGGCCTGAATATGTTCAAGTAGCTATTGAGAAGCTAAATACAGTAAGACTAAAGAACAAAAGAAGATTTGATAGGCAACATCAACTTCGGCCAAGAGCTATCCAAGAAAATGACCGAGTGCTTGTCTATGACAACAATAGCCTAGACAATCAATACAGTGCTTCTAGGAAGATTGGTTTGGTCCGTATGTGGTAAAGGTTGTTCATGACAATGCCACATATTTATTGGCTGAATTGGATTGGACAAGCATGAAGATACCCATAGCTGGAAAAATAATCAAGCTCTTCAAATGAAGAGAAAGTTCAACATATGAGTTAGAAGACTTGGATATAATCCAAGAGCATGAAGACGTAGAAGAAGAAGAAGGATTACAAGAAGTAGCCCATTCATGGGATTAATGCTCATTCAAGAAGAAAGAAGGAAGCTTTGAACATTGTTTGTGTCTATGTCTATGAAGTAACAACTCTCTCCTATCATGATACAATTCCAATCTCCTTGAGGGGGGTTCTCCCCACACTAATATAGCCCTTCTCTTCCATGCTTTGATTTTGGAACATGGGAACTTATTCATCATATAATTCTACACCAAAGGCCTCGATAGTGGAAGCCACACTTTCTCAACTAGACCCACAAATGCGTCCCACTTCAATCATCATGGATTCAATTATATTGGTTGACTTGAGGTGGATAGAAGAGGGCTGGTAATATTTCATCTTCTATATGACCTATTTCATCTAGTCACTCTCCTCATTAGTTAGGCTAAATCTTTTTTAGGCTTTATCATGACTCAACCTCTCCAAAATCTTAGAATACCACAAATCAACCTAAAGCTTTATGCCCTTAACATGAATAGCTTTGGAGAGGTTAGGTTGTGTTGATGCATGGATGAATTCTCCTTGAATGCACCAATGAAAAGACAAATCACTTGGTGAAGAAAAGCATCACCTCTTCATTTAAGAATGCTTATTTTCTGGTCCCATCGCACTAACCCATCTAGACATGGGATATGACTTGTTCCATTTCAAAATCTTGCATACAAGGAGAGGCAAGTCTATAAAGCAAAACATCAAACCATGGGCCAAGTCATTTCATATGCCACACTCAAGGGTTTGGTAGTGAGTATCCAATGCTTGATTATATTAGTCCAAGGCTAATCACATTAGATCCTACTAAGTTGGGCAAAAATTAGCATCTTGGCCTTGTCTCAAAGTTTCTCAATCCCCAAATCTTGCCTTTGTTAGATCAATTGTAATAAGTTCCCATGACATATATTTCCACTTAGTCCTCTCTTTAGTTCTCCGAAGAAAATATCTAAAGATCTTCTCCAAAGATAGTTAAGGTATATTGCTAAACTTAAAGAGTGTGATAAAAATACCTATAATTGCAACAAACATGGTTTTTGAGGATTGCTCTTTTGCTATCAAATGTGAGGGGTGTATTAGTACATTTTTCCACTTTTAATGAAATTTTGGAACTCATCCATTCAAATATTTTTTAGCTACTAATGCCAACTCCCAAGCATGCTACTAAGTATTTTAAAGTCCCCCCATACTGATAGATTTAAATACTAGCTAGAGTAGAAATTCCAAAAGAGTGTCAAATCTTAGGAATAAATGTTCCTTTTTGGTTAGTGGAGAATTGAACATGATATCTCTAGAAAACTAAAAAGTACAAAGTATAGAAGAGAAAGCCTTAAGAAACTTTGGGCTTAATTCTCTCCTACTTGCCTTTCCCTTTGCTCGATTTAATGGGGTCTCTTTCTCCTTATCCATCTTAGGTTCCTTACTTTGGGGACTAGTATGCTTAGATACATTGTTGTTTTCAGTAGCTAGTTGTCCAAATGTCTTTTTTCTCTTGCTCTTTATCATTCTTGGCAGTTTGTTTCACCAATTCATTCCTCTTCTCACAAATATCTTTCTCCTTACTTGCCAAAACCTCTACCTTACTTTCATGTCCAAACCTTTGTGGGAAATCCTAAGAAAAATACCCTCCTTCCTTGGGGGGTGCACCTATAAGAAATCATCTATATAACGTGCATTAAAAGGGTATTAAGAAATACCCTTTCTTTACATGTTATAAGGCAATAAACTTACCCATTTTACTTTACTAAACTTACACATTTTTTCAAACTGTAATTAAAAACCCCTTTTGTAAATATAATCCTATAATTTTTACTCAATAAAACACCCTTTCTTTTGAACTCACATGGTATCTTACATATTCTATAAGGTGCATTCCCTCGAGCCTCCTTCACTATAGATGAAGCATGAGCAAAGCAAAACAAAAAACTCACTCCTCTCATCTTGGTTAGCTTTGCTCCTTACCATTATCTAGAATTGAATCATACATTCAAAATGATGAATTTTAAAAGTTATGTTCAAGGTACCCTTTGCATCTTGGCTAGAATTTATTACTTCCAGGGTACATGTTGCATCTTGTCCAAAAGATGTTCATGTCTTGCATTTTAGCCAAAATGATAATCATATGTCTTTGTCAAACCTATGCTTGAGACAATAAATTATGTGAAAGCATGGTGCTTAAACCATATTTTGGATGGTTTGGGAATTTCATTAAAAAAGCAGAAACTTTTTAGTAGACATCATAGATTAATCAACACCCATCTATAGTTTCCATGTTTCTTAGCTTGTTTAAACAAATTAAACAAAGCTCTACATTTTGAGTCCTCTGGCCTAATTTCATTCTCATTACAAAACTTCATTATTGGAAGCTTTTAGATCCATTTATTCTTCAATCCATACTTTTGGTAATCGGCTCTTCTAAATCCATGTTGAATCTTTCCTTCGAGTTCACATTTTGATAACATCACCTTGTTTTCTCAGGATCACACACACACACACACACACACACACACACACACACACACACACACACACACACACACACACACACACACACACACACACACACACACACACACACACACACACACACACACACACACACACACACACACACACACACACACACACACACACACACACACACACACACACACACACACACACACACACACACACACACACACACACACACACACACACACACACACACACACACACACACACACACACACACACACACACACACACACGTGCATGCATATATACACTCACGCACACATGCACGTGCATGGCCACACACACACACACACACACACACACACACACACACACACACACACACACACACACACACACACACACACACACACACACACACACACACACACACAAACGTGTCTACATTTTTAAGATGGCCCTATATGGGAGCTTAAAGAGAGAGTGTGAGAGAAGCAAAATGCAAATAAACATTATATTGAAATATGTCAATTCTCACCTATCACTCACTCATGTTTTGACTATTTTTCATTAACATGCAAGGTTTTCAACTCGTTGGTAACGACCTTAGTTGGCAACTATCAACCTCTATAGGCCTCCTTGATCTCCAAATGTTTGTTCTTCCTAAGAAGATTTTATGCATCCATCGCAATTTCTCAACAATGTTTTGGAGACTTCTATGAGCAAGTTAGTTGGCTAAAACTCAAGAATAGGATATTGGTATACTTTGGGTCATTTGATATGTGTTATTGTTTGATTGTGCTATTTATTGAGCACTATATGTCAAAATATTTCTTTAAATTTCCTATCTTGCTAAAATAGCTTTGTTTTAGGATTTTTAGATCTTATACTATTGATAATAACTTTTTTCTTATGCACCTCCACCTTGCCTTATACTTGCATGATTAAAAGATGGCTATAGATCATTGCATTTTCCTTGCAAACTCCAAGATCATTTGTTGCTTTCTTTTTCTCATTTTACAAGTAAACTCCTTAGTATATTCAATAAGAAAATGTGTTTGGTGTTTAGTTTCCCTTGATTTAATCATATTCTCTTTCTTTAGTGGGTTTGAAATTAACAATATGAAATCAAATAAATGGATTACTCTTCCTTAATGGTATTCTAAAACCTATAAACACAATCCTCACATGTTAGATTTCTTCTCACCAAGTTTTCCATGTTTTTTTAAAAAGACCCATGGTGCTCCGTTTATCAAATCATGGAACCAAATTACTTGTTTTCATTCTTCATTGGTAAACTCTTATTATCATATATTTGGTTGTATGTTCATTATATAGTGTTGATACTTTGGAGCACAATCTCCCTTGCACTTGGTGCAATTGTGACATTATCACCTTGTTAACCTAACAATGAAGACACACTTATACAAAAGTTATCACCTTCTTAAAGTGAACAAGCTTTTTTGGTTGCTCCTTAAGTTGATACAAGTAACTTCATCTTAAGGGGTAGGCATGAGCCTTGGTTTTCTAGAAACTCATTGATCCTAGTTAAAGAGTATTGTCCTTGGGAATAGCAAGAAAGGACGAAGGTGCTAGTAAGTGACCTAGTTGTAAGCAAACTTATGCCAATCTTACAAAAAGCCCAGTAGCAATGTGCAATAATCAAAGTGCAAAACATGCATTCAAAGTAACTACAAGTATTCTCCTTGGGAATGGCAAGATAGGACATATGTGCCATTAAGTGACCTAGGAGCCTTATGTCAACTTTCTAGGTATTGAAAACTTGTGAAACGAAAAGGCCATCAACAAATGTGCAATAATCACCGTGCAAAACATGCATGCAAAGTGGCCACCTTTTGTGTCCCAAGATTGAACATAGAACTAAAAGGTTTCATGTGGGGTTTTAGGATACCTTTATTAGACATGCTATCAATACAAAAAGGCAAAGTCACCTCTACCTCATAACTTTTCTATTCAAGCTCAAAAGGAATGCAATGCTCAATAAAGGAATGAACTTCCATGATGTATTGCTTGGTAAGTAGTGTTTTGGATAAGTAGGGGTGTTTGTTAATAGTTTCTTTGAAAATAAATTGAACTTGTTAAGGGCTAATGAAAATATTATAAGTGATAGTGATGGGAAACCAACCATGCTTCAAAATTTGGAATGCTACAAGTATAATATGGATTAGAAAATCTTACATTTTCATAGATGGAGATGAAGAGTGTTGTCACACCAACTCTTAGGTTGGCTTTATGCCCATCCCTTTACAAAGTGGTCCCTTATTTTCATAGTAGCCTAATTTCATATTGTAGAACCTAGACTCATTGGTTCATTTTTTGCCTATTTTGTATGTAATGACACCTTTCAAAAGGAAGTAAGTGGAGGTTGACTAGAATAGAACAAAGAGAGATCCCATGAGATTCAAAGGTTGATCTTTATTTTGACATAGTAGACGTCTTTCACACAAAGTGGAAATATGCCTTTGAAGAAGATGAATTCAAATTGTCATCTCAAATGTTTTGCCAGATATCTCAAATGACGTTGTCTCTTCATTTTCGCACACTACTTTTTCCTATTTTGATTAGTTGGGTTGTATTTTAGAAGGAGATTTGGACTTGCAAATTATTAGTCTCATAACTCACCTTTAGTTACAACTCAACTTTCGTGTCGATTATTAGTCTCATAACCTAATTACAACTCACTTTTAGTGTCAATGCTATGCTAAATAATGCTTGAAAGCAAGCCACATGTGATATTCATTCATGATGTGGGTTGGTTTGAAAAGCTATTCACCCATATGTGAATGAACCATTTCCAATAAATGTTTGAAAGATGAGATTGGTAGTAAATTTTAGCCTTGTCCTTTTGTGGTCACGTGCAATATGAGCCTTAATCAACATTCTTTCTTTGAAAGGTTTATTGTGGTGGTAAAAAGTTTGCTAAATTGAAACCAGATCCAACTAGAACTATACAATCTAGTCAATTTGTGGAGACAACAATGAAACAATAAGAAAACTATGCATGGTACAATACTAAAGTTCAAGCATGTCCCCCATTATTACAAATTGTTAGAATATGATGGAGTAGGAAAACTCAACTAAAGAAGTAAGGATCTATAGAAAATATGGCTATTATTGGCTACCAACTAAGACTAAAAAGCTATAATTTAAGAGGGCAATGTGAGGCCAAAGGATACTCATGGATTTTAAACTCTTTTCATGTATATTATTCCAACACATCTTATATGGCATGGGGAGGAGTAAATCGAATGAACTATTTATATTATTTCAACACATTTATATGCCATGGGGAGGGGTAAATCAAATGAACGATGCATGCTCAATTGAGAAAACTCCATGTGCATTATTCCAACTCTTATAGACCGTGGAGGGTGTAAGTGGAATCAAAACACAGCCTCACAAAAAACGTGTCATAGGAAAATTCTTCCTTACCATGGAGAAGCAAATGGTTTAACCTTGTTAAGGACATACATGGGATCCCTTATTTCATAGTGCAACTTCCTTAATCATGGAGCAAAAAGTAGCTTTGCATGTTTAACCATATAGCGGTACAATGTATGTGTAGAGTCACAAAGAGTTGAAATCTAGAGTTGTTAAGAATCAAAATCTCTCATGGGTTCATGATATGAGGAGGTAGTGTGTTGTTTCACATTTATGGACATAACGCACACCATTTGAATATACTCTAGAGAAACAATGTGTAATGCAACAAATTTTGATTGCAAACATAGCTGCATGAATGACCTTACAAAGTAAGGATTGATTGAGCAAATTTTCAAACAACCATTCTAGTTGAATGATGGCATTTTTACCAAAATCATACTAAGGCTTTGACTAGTGGTTTAATCCTCTTAGTCAAGAATGTTAGCACACTACCACCATTAAGAAAATGACTGTCCACAAGTTTTAGTTTGTTCCTACATTGCACTCCAAAAGTTCTAAGCACACAACTAGCATGTTACCGTAGTGCAAAATGGGATCACATGTGCCAAAGGGGGGTCCACCCTATGGTTCTCATACCCCATTATAATACACCTACTAGATATGGGATTGTTGTCCTTGTTCCCACTTGAAAACATTAGTTATGGGGTGACATCAATGGGATTAACACAAAGCTCCTCACCTTGAAAGATGATTAAAAGTTCTTGATAAAACAAGATGGTTATTGTGACTCTAGTTGTTTAGTGTGCCTCCCAACATAATGAACTTGCATACCCCCTGTGCAAAGGGTAATCCAAGTTATATAAATATTTTGAGCTAGTTGATATAACTCTTTTTGCACCCAAACTTCTCACAATATGGTGGTGGCAAGGATTCGAGGTAATATTGTGCCATAGTGACTATTATGAGGATTCCTATATCATGTGGATTTAAGTCCCTTTGAATAAATCTCATGTATACATTTTAGGGCTAATTTGTAGACCCCTCAATGTAAAAAATGCCCTTTTGACTGAATGGTCTCTATATGTAACACTCTTCTCTCTTAGGATTGAACCACCCCCTCTATAGAAGAATCCATATAAAGGCATCCCATATGTACATTTAGGACACAATTAAAAACATGACATTTGTTCACTTATGTAACTTGACAAAGTGATTGTGCCAAGCATTGTGCACTTGTTTGGGATGAATGAGAACACTTGTATACATGGGAGTGGGCAAACTTGTGTCATAAATGTCCTCATCACCATCACGATCATCCACAACATACTTAAACATGGGAAGAGTTTTACTAGCATCATTGATTAAGATCCTTGTCTTGAGCATCTTGTCCTCATCCTTATCCTTCTCCTCCTCATCACCATTCGTGCCATGGCCATCTCCTCCTCATTATCCTCATGCAATTATCCTTATCATGATCATTTCCTCCTCTTTATACTGATCATAATCGTCATCCTTGTTAAGATCATCTCTTCCTCATTATCCTCATTGCTGTTTATGGAAAACATTATTCTTATTATCCACTTTGAATCAAGCCACACTATAAGCTTAGACATGATGAATGAACAAACTTGTAAATGCTGGGGGTGGGGAAAGCTTGTGTGGTCAATGTCATCCTTGTCTTCCATCTCTTTGTCATCATGATCACCATTACCATCACTACAAATTTTTGTAATTGTCATTTATCAACATCCTTGCATAAACATCTCCTCTTCCTCATTGGCCTCATCCCCATCATCAATAACATCCTCACGTGTGGGTAGATTTGCATTATCATCATTGATCAACTTCCTTGCACAAGCACACCCTCCCCCATCACGATCAACATCACCACGGACATTGTTAGATGTGGGAAGATGAGTGTTATTGTCTTTGAATCAACATCCTTGCAAGAGCATCTCCTCCTCCTCCTCCTCCTCCTCATCCTTGTCATGAACAGGTTCCCCTCCTTTATTTTTATTGGTGATTCACATGAAACATTTTGAAGAACCCATGCAACAACCAACTTGGATGATGTGCAAGTTTCTTATTGAATTTTGCATGATTTCTAGACACATTATAATTACAGCAGCCTTAAGATTTGCTTACAATTTCAAGGTATTTTTCAATAACTCCACCATCATCATCATCAAACTCATATCGTCTTCACCATCATGGGCATCATCATCACCTCGTCATCCGCTGAGGAAGAGGAAGGCAGCAGCAGCAGCGGCAGCAACAACAAACGATTCTGGCCTCGTGCTCGAATCGCGCGCATGTGCCAGGCTGCCTGCCTGACACACCTGTTGTTTGTTCCTCTTGTGGGTGCGTTTTTTATCATTGGTACAAAGACAGGGCCCCTTCCGTCCCTTGTCTTACCGGCTTGTCCACTGATGAACTCTCGCAATCAAAGCAGGAGCTCTCTCTACTTTTGCCGATAGCTTTGCTCAGAGAAAGCTTTCTTTTCCCCCCACTTTTCTCAAGCTCGGTCAGAAGACAAGAATTGGATTCCCCCCCTCCCCACTTAGCAGCTGCCCCAATTTGTCAATCCACCCCCAATGCTAGGCTCTTCTTGCTAGTCCCAGTTCTTGTCCCTTCTTTTACCCCCTGATATAAGTCTTGATCCTCCTTAAGCTGATCAATCCGAGAGAGAGAGAGAGAGAGAGAGAGAGCCCTCCCCTCCATGACGTTTGATTCATGGCTGCTCTTGTTCATATCAGTTTCCCGAAGACCGTTCGCCAGAAATCGCCAAACCAAGTGAACTTGGAATCACTTGGTTCATGGCCGCTCTTCTTCGTCTCGGTTTCCCGAAGGCTGGTTGCTAGAAATGGCCAGTGAACTTGGGATCACAGTCACTGACTATGCCATCGGTCAGAACCCACAAGTGAACTTGGAATCCCTTGGTTCATTGCTGTTGTTCCTGTTCATCTCGGCTTCTGGAAGATCATTTGCCAGAAATGCCCAGTGAACTCGGAACGACAGCCACTGACTATTTCGTCGGGCAAACCATATAGCAATTCGTGGAGTTGTTAGTGTTTCAGATTAGAACAGCCCATCTAGCATGGGGAAGAAGGGGAAGTGGTTATCTGCTGTGAAGAATGCATTCAGATCCAGCTCCAAGGATGCTCCAAAGATCAAGGAAAACGTCCCACCAAACACTAAGGAGAATGCTCCAGCCAACACTCCCCGCAAGGACAAAGAGGAGAAAGCCCAATTTAATGAGAAGGTGATGATCTATGCATCAGAAGTACGAAGCCCAATTCAATTTTTTCTTCATTAACAAGGAAGGATGCTTATAAATATATCGTGTCTTTGATAATACACACATCGATGAGGTGCCAAGAATGAGCAATCCAAGTTGCATGGCATATTATGTCCCTGTGATGACTAACTCTTGGTGCAAATCACTACGTTCTGATAGTGTTAACGTATTTCTCTGGCATATAAAGCGGCCCAAGGAGAAGCGGAGATGGAGCTTTGGTGGGAAATCAGGGCGTCTGGATTCGGCACCAGAAGAGGGTAAGCATAGCATTCAGCCAGTCAGCATGTCAACGGTCATACTGGAGAAGAATTTGAGTCAGGCCGAAGAGCAGACAAACAAGCATGCACTTGCTGTTGCAGCTGCCACAGCAGCAGCAGCTGAAGCTGCAGTTGCAGCTGCACATGCGGCTGTGGAGGTGGCTCGCCTCACTGGAGCCCCTTGTTTATCATCTTATGATGGAGCTAATATGGAAGACTGGGCAGCAATCAGAATCCAAACTGCCTATCGAGCATACCTTGTAAGCTCTGTTAATTTCAGTCTCTGTTATGAAGAATTGGAAAGAGAGGGGTGTGGATGGTCTTTCTTCTTGAAACCTCTGTTGCATCTCAGATCTCAGATACTCTGAATAAGAAAAGTGATCAAAACCGGTTGACATGAATTAGATGACCTAACCCCATATACCTACAATTGGGGCTTTCCATAACACTATTATTGAATTTTATCTTCCCTAACTGGGATGTAGTGTAGTACTACCTCAAGCTAATGGATTTGCAAATAGAATAGTTGATGTTCCATTGACTGTACACGTGAAGCATATTTCATCTATCTCACAAAGATTTGAATTGTTGCATGCTTGTTAGAACTTCTCTCTGATGCATTGTACATGATCTTGGTGGGTGAAGGCTCGAAGAAGTCTGCGTGCTCTTCGGGGCTTGGCAAGGCTTCAAGCTTTAGTGAAGGGACAAACAGTTCGACGGCAAGCAACCATGACCCTTCGATACATGCAAGCACTTGTAAGAGTCCAGGCCCGCGTTCGAGCAAGACGTGTTCACATGTCTGAAGAGGGTCGAGCAAAGCAGCAGTTACTTTGGCAAAAACAACGACAAGAGATTCTTATACAAAAGGCCAATGTGAGTAACACTATTGAGTATACCATTGCATTTTAATTCTTCCATGTGCTATATCCAACTGCTTGTTGTTCTAACAAGGTTTGCAGATGAGGTCATGTCCTGTGTTATGGCTTAATGATTTATATGCTACAACTGCAGCAGTGTGCAACCTGCCACATCATTTGTTTGAAGACTTGCCATATGGTAGGTTACACAATACGATGGCTGAATATTTATATAACAAGCAGTCTTTGTTGCAGGTGGAAGACCATAATCAGCATGGTTGGGATGATAGTATTCAGTCCCTGAAAGATATAGAAGCTAAGAAGCTAAGCAAACAGGAAGCTGTTTTAAAAAGAGAAAGAGCATTGGCCTATGCATATACCCATCAGGTGTGTGCATAGTTTGCATTTGTGATGTCTGGACTTCCAAATGGTGTCTTTCTAACCATTTTATGTGTATCTAATATGATTTTTCAGTTGTGGCGATCATCCCCACACAAATCCAATGGATCCACTTACATTGACAGTATTGATACTGAAAAACCCCATTGGGGATGGAGCTGGCTGGAGTGGTGGATGGCTGCAAGACCTTTGGAGGCCCATTATTTGCATGAGAGAGATGTCGCAAGCCTACATCTCAAGGTGAAAGCATCAAGCATAGCTGGCAAAGTATCTGTGGACAGCTTTACTCCACAAAGCTGCTACAGCCAGCAGAGCCAGTTCAAATGTGGCACCATGGCAATGCGCCATAAGCAGCAGTATGCTTTTTCAGAAAGTACACCTCCTCCTCGCAGTCGTTCTGTGAGAAAAACACCTTTCTCGATGAATCATGACGAGGAATGCAGTGTGGCCTCTACAGCTCGAAGCTCTGCAAGTTTTTACTCTTTTGGTGGTCCCAAATATTTTAGTGTGAGAAACAGCATTGCAGGCTCTTCTATCAGAGATGATGAGAGCCTCACCAGTATGCCTGCAGTCCCCAGTTACATGGCTGCCACCCAGTCTGCAAGAGCCAAGGCTCGATCTCTAAGCAATCCAAAACAAAGACCCCTCACCCCAGAAGCCTATGTTTCCATATCCGCAAAGAAGAGGCTATCATTCCCTGTCATTGGGGCTCATGCTGCAGATAGTTTTAGCACTCCCAAACAATTGAAAAACCCATCCATAACCAAGAGAAGCCCAAGTTTGAGGGGTTTCCCAGCGGGAACGATTCAGACAGAAAGATCAAATGCTGCAGACATTGCAAATGGGGATACTCAGAATTGCAGCAATGGTGGGCTGTTATAGATATAGAAGGGTGCAAATATAGATGAAGATAAATTTCAATAAGAATCTTTGTACATACGTGCTTGCAATTTGTCAAGGGAATGGAAGGGAGAAGAAGAAGGAGATAGATAATAAAGGCTACTTGGTCTGAACCCTGAAGAAGATCTAGGATCTTGTTGCTGCAATGCACTTTTGTTAGCCTGAGCATAGATTCTGATACACAAAAAACATAGCGCAATGAGCAAAGGTATGTCACCCTTGAGTGTTGGTTAGTAGAGAAGAGCTATTAGTTGTCTCATGGTCTGCACTTGCATCATTGCTGCTTGCCCCTGCCTTTGCATTCTTGTGGTTATCCTACACAAATCAGGCTGCATGATATCTAGAGAGCAAATTTGGTTGAATCTCTAGACTGGTATACTTGATTGTACATCTCTCTTCCTTTTGGTCAGGCTTTACAGGAAAGGGCATGCATTATGCTTAGGCAAGAACTGAGAATGCACAAACATGGGCATTAATTATCAAGTGCAGATTCCCACGAAGAAAATGCTTTCTCAACAAATGCTGCAGTTTTGTCTTGCTCATAGAGCTGTTGGTTCTATCACTTTTTTTCCAAGCACAAGGAGCGGATTGCAGAAACCAGTATTGATGATGTCAATGATGATGATAACACTTACAGTGTTATGATACATCTTATAGCTTTCAAGTTGTGACATGTTCATTTTTACATGCTTCAGACGTAAAAGTTCAACAAAAAAGAACTATAATTGCAAATACTGCAGGTTACATCTTATAGCTTTCAAGTTGTGACATGTTCATTTTTACATGCTTCAGATGTAAAAGTTCAACAAAGAAGAACTATAATTGCGAATACTGTAGGATACATTAACAACACATACCACAAAATTCTATAGAGAGATATGATATTGTAACAGGCATTGCATGCACACTAACCGATTTACAAGTTTTAAAACTTTTTTATGTACAATTAGGTGGGTAATATCACTAATCTTATAGTTACAACATCACAATGTTCAAGTGCTTTTTGTGTAGTTAGTAAAGTATTTACATTCCTGTAGGCTGTGGAAAAGGATAACAGTCTTTTAAGTTTCACAAAAGCAACTCTACTGCTATCTTGGACACAAAACTTGGATAATACCTTGAGAATTCATGGAATTACCTTAGCATACTTTGAGCAAGGATCAGCCATAACCTTAGGGATTGCTTGGAAGCCAACCTGGTTCCTGGCTTCCCAGATAACCTGCACTGTCAATCCTCTTGGGCTCATATTTCCTTTTGCTCCAAGTAACACTTGCCCCCATGTTATATGGCTCTGTAACTAAGCTCTATCAGACCATCCTTAAAAACAGGTGAGTAAATGATTCTCTTTCAACATGACAAAAGGAGCACATGGTTGGAACCGTAAACCATTTGGCCAATCTCTCTCAACTTGGCAACTTATTCATGCATACTCTTCAACATAGGAGATGAACTCTAGGCTAGGCAAATGTGTGATTTTACATGTTTTTTGCATTCATTTATGCATTGAAGATGTCTTCCAAGTTCCTATCATATCCTGCCAAATAGTCCTTTGCCTTGACTATCTAAAGAGAGCACTCTTTTGACTGCCTATGTTTGAGCTTGTGTATGGGGATGTCATTAACCTTCCAAAAGGCTAACTTATGATTTATAGTGAGACATCGATGTTTGCCAGTCTTCTCTCTTCCTCAACTGAGCTTGCACCATCTGGTGACATTCTTCTTGGTCTTATTGATGCATCTCCTGTAGTTTGTGGCAATGTATCTAGACATATACCCATACTCTTACCCCTTTGTTACTTAGGTTGAGGCCTCGCTTGAAACTCAGAATGACCATTGAACAATCATCTGTGTGAGCACTTGAGTGAAGCCAAATAGATTAGGAGAGAGGAATTCACTTTCTATGATTTCGGGGCTGTTAGCACATCTGGACTATCCGGTACTTCTAGAGTGTGCGGTCACATTGTCCGTCTGAGAGGCCTTCCTTATTGGGAGTCCAGCATCATTCAGCTTGCAGGCATCCTTCCAAGGGATGATCTGCTTTCTTGGCATGCTGCAATTTCTTTAGTTTTCTTGTCAGTCTTATAGTCCAATTGTGGTTCTTGTATTGTGAATCATATAGTTCACTTGTAATTACCGTTTCTGGCAACTAATACAATTACCGTCTATGGAAAAAAGGATTTCCACTCTTGCTCGAAAAAAGAGCAACCAAGCATTAGCAATCAAGTAGGTGGTTTTTGAATGCCTAATACTTAGTTTAGCTGGCCTTAGACACACCTGTCTCACCACTGAGCAACCAGCTGTCTCCTTCCTAATATGTGCATGAGCAATCCAATATTTCAAAACGCAGGCCCATGGTTGAGGGGAGCTAATATTTTGAAACCATTTCCGAGCATGATCTTGTAAGTCAAGAATACCCATTCCTCCTTGTGACCTGGTAATACTCTCTCTCCTCTAGTTTCATTACCCCCCTTCCCCCTTTCTGATGCACCTGCACTCGTTACTCACTCAACACGGTACAGAAAAGTAACACGATATGTGAGAGCAAGGTATACTCTTATATTATTCAATCAAAGAAATGGTACAACATAGGCACATCCTAGGACTACACCCTCGTGATGCCACATATAAAGAGGGTTCACCACGGGGTATAAGGAATCACACGTAGAGTGAAAACCAAGCAGGGCTCAGAGTCACTACTACTCCCTATATAGGTGTTTTTGGTGATAACGCCATGGTATAGCTACAAAGCCCTTACACTCACCCTTGCTTATTGGATTGTTGTCCTCAGCAATCTAAGGGTAGCGTTTATTTGACTCATCTAGGGTTTTGACACAGCTTTTGCTAACAAGCTGGCTAGTGTTTACCGGTCTAGGACTTAGTGAGACATTCACGGGGTCTTAATATAGTCTATACTATTAGATTGGTCAATGTCTCCCACACTAGGACTTGGGGGTCTTAACACAACTTTTTCTAGCAAGCTGGTCATTGTCTGTCCATCTAGACTTGGTAGGGGCTCTTTGGGTTACTATGCGAGTCTACCTTTGAGTCAAGTTTTTTTTAGGAGTGGAGGTGTTGTTGGGCCTATAATGAGGACCGTTTGTGTGGAAAGGCTCAAGGGGCATTGGAAAAATTGATGGGATTTTCCTTGAGCTAGATGGAGAAAGCATCTTTGCCATGTTTGCGCACCTCTGCTTTCGAAATCCAAGTGGCTTCCTTGAGAGGACGCCCACGCCACTTGGTGAGATACTCTAGGTATCCTTTTTGTTCCTGGTGTCGGAGGAATGCTTCTACTTCGAAGGGGCTGTTGGAATGGAGCATTGGTACGTGCCGTCCCCATTGGTTGTCAGGATAGAACCTGCGCAGAAGACGAGCATAAAAGGCATTATGGACACATATACTTTCTGGTAGGTCAAGCTTGTAGGTAACTTTGTTCAGCACTTGAGTGATACAGTAGGGTCCGTAGTAGTGGTGATTGAACTTGGGGCTCATATTCTTTGGGAGTGACATATTCTTGGAGCTGACTAGGACCATGTTGCATGTAGTGAAACGTACAATCTTTCTCTTTTTGTTGGCTTGCTCTATCATGGTGATTTTGCTTTGTTCTAGGCTTTGCTTGGCCGTCACGGTCTCTCCATTTCTTCAAGAATTCCTATGCACCTTGATCTTCAGCTTTGGCTGCTCTAGATGCTGAGGCAAGGGGAGTGATGATTTCTTGTCCTGTGGCCAATTCAAAGGGTGTGTAACCTATTGCGGAGTGGATGGAGTTGTTGAAGTGGAATTCCAGCACATCAAAGTACAAGGTCCAATCCTTTGGGTCTACCCGGGCATAACTCCTGAGATAATCTTCAATGCCTTGGTTGACTCGCTTTGTTCGCCCATCTGTCTCGAGATGGAAGGATGATGAGAATCACAAATGTGTTTCAAGGGTCTTGAAGAGTTCCTTCCACATGTCACCCGTGAATCTTCCATCTCTATTTGACACTATGGCTAAGGGTAGGCCATGTAGCTTGAACACATGTGTAAAGAATAGACGGGCTACCTCTTTAGCATTCAATGGTGGTTTGGCAGGGATGAAGTGACCTTGCTTGGAGAAATAGTCCACCACTACAAAGATGATGGTGTATCCATGGGATTCGAGGATCTCCACAATGAAATCCATTCTGATTACATCCTATGGGCGGCTAGGTACGGGCATAGGTTGAGGCATAGGTTGAAGCAAGCCTGCTGGCTTAGAGTATGGTGCCTTCACAAGTTGGCGAGTATGACATGTCTTGGTGTAGTCAATGACTTCTTCTTTCATGTTGGACCAAAAGAACTGCTTCCTAAGGGCCTCCAGTGTTTTTCTCTATCCTTTGTG
Organism: Lygodium microphyllum; assembly: GCF_053477565.2. Taxonomy (NCBI): domain Eukaryota; kingdom Viridiplantae; phylum Streptophyta; class Polypodiopsida; order Schizaeales; family Lygodiaceae; genus Lygodium; species Lygodium microphyllum. Next base: position 74,223,764 of record NC_141140.1, read on the forward strand.
TCCACCTAGTTTTCCATCATATATTTCATGTAAGATGAGTTTCTTTAGCTCCACGTCGTTGGGGATATACAATATCTTTCCTACAAATAGGATTCCTTCCTCGAGGATATACATTCCATGTGGTGTTTTGTCAGTTTCTGCATCTTGTATAATTTTGTACATGTCTTGGTCGTGTTCCAAGGCTTCCTTCACTAATTCCATGAAGTTGTTACTGACCACACCGACAGGTTTTAAATCAGCTTTACGGCTCAAGGCATATGCTTAGCTAGCAAGCTTGTTTGGCCGATAGCTTGGGTTTTCATTGGAAGTATTTGAGGGAGATGCTATCGGTGAAGACTACTATTTGTTTGTCTTGAACATAATGCTTCCATTTTCTAAGGCAGTGGTGGACGACTGCGAGCATTTCCTTCTCATGTGTGCTTCACCTAGTTTCAGCATCTATGAACTTCTTGGATTCATAAGCGATGGGGTGGCCTTCTTGCACCAGTACACCTCCAATGCGATAATCAGATGCATCTATGGAGATCTCAAAGGGTTTGGTGAAGTTAGGTACTTTCAAGTCAGGGGTTTGACTCATGAATTTCTTCATCTATTCAAAAGCATCCCGTTGCTCACTACCCCATGTAAAGGTGTTGTCTTATTTGGTGAGGTGGGATAGTAGTGCCATGATGAGACTATAATCCTTGATGAACCTTCTACAAAATACTGTGAAGCCGAGGAACTCCCACACTTCTCTTATAGTCTTCAATACAGGCCATTTTTGTATAGCTTCTACTTTCTTGGGGTCCACTTTGATACCAACTGCTCCTACAATGAAGCTTAGGAATTCTAACTCCTTTATTGCAAACTCACATTTTTCTGGTTTGGCATATAGCTTATGTTGTCGCAACTTCTCAAAAACTAAGCGTAAGTGCTATTTGTGTTCTTCTAGGGTTTTGCTATATACTAGGACATCATCAATGTAGAAAATGACAAAGACATCTATCTCGGGTCTAAAGACTCCATCCATGAGGCCACAAAATGTGCATGGGTGGCCCATTGCTTAGTCCGAATCCTAACACTAACCATTCAAAACTGCCATATCGGGTACAGAAAGTTGTTTTGTGGGGATATCTTCTTTTGTTATGCGCATCTGGTGGTATCATGATGTAAGGTCTATGCAGCTAAAGTACTTGGCTCCATGTAGCCTATCTAAGAGGTCCTCCGCTAGGGGCATGAGATATTTATTTTTGATAGTGATTTTATTAAGGGCCCTATAATCTACACATGGTCTAAGCCCCACATCCTTCTTCTTAACAAACAACACTAGGGCACCAAAGGGGGATTTGTTGGGGCAGATGAAACCTTGTTCTTCTAGTTCATGTAGTTGCTTCTTCAATTCCATGAGTTCTATGTGATTCATACGATAAGGGGCTCTAGCTGGTGGGGTGGATCTTAGAATGAGTTCGATTTTGTGATCCATATCCCTCTGGGGTGGTAGGCCTTGGGTAGCTCTGCTGGCATTACATCTTTGAACTCCTCAAGTATTTTTGCTACTTATGTGTTGTTGTTTTGGGGTTTGAGCTTCTTGGTGGCCTCTCGCTCAATGGGTCAAATCATATGTGGATAAACCATGTCTCCTTGCTTAACTGATTTCTCCACTTGCATGTCATGATGCATGGCCTAATAGGGTTCACTTGACACGGTGTTGCTTGGGTTGGCACTCCTGGTTGGTTTGGACTTGACTTCACTATTTGGAAAGAAACTCTAGGCTTGTTCTCCTTCATTTGCACTTTGATTGGTGCCCTTCTTGTGGAAACTGCATTCTTTCACAAGGTACTATGACACCTTCTCCTTGCATATCCAACACCATCTCATTAACTCCCTTTCCAAACATTGCGATGACATATTTATCATAGAATTCCAAGCCTAGGATAACTTCAAAATCATCCATGGGGATTATTAAGAAGTTGAGTTTTGCTATCCATTTCCTGGCTTCTACTTGTAATGCAAAGACCTATTTCACTTCCTTGGCCTTTCCTTGTGCAAATGTTATTGTTAATCCTTTTGAGGCTTAGACAATTTCAATCCATGTTTGGCTGCGGACTTCGGTGTGATAAAGTTGTGGGTGGTTCCTATGTCCATCATAATAGCTTGATTCCCTTCGCCCACTCTGCCTTTGATGTATAGGTGGTAGATTGTTGCTACCTGGGCAACCATGCAATGGGGTCGCGCACTGACTATCCCCACTCTTGGGTGGTCCATGCTTTTATCACTTCTGCTTGGGATTTCTTGGATGTATGGGGGTTGCGGTTCCTCTCCTCCATATGCACTAGTGGCAGCCACTCTCGACCTGCTTGATGCAGCTATGTCTTCCATGGGGCATCTGTTATGATAGCGTGGTCCCCCACATTTGAAACATCTGATCCCCGTGGTTGGACCTGAGGGTCTCCACCATGATGTGTTTGATCCCGTGGAACCTAGAGTCGGCATGTAGTGGTTCCCCCATTTGCCAAACAACTACTCCTCTTGGTACTAATGCAAATTGTGATGCGGCTAGTGTTATGCTGGAGGTCTGGCTCCATTTCTCCGTGAATGGGCCTCTAGGAGCCTTGGGTCTCGGGGTCCATGAATTGTTGTTGAGGTTGGTGTAGAATGTGTTTTGGTTCCCCTGGGCTATCCTCCTGCCTTCTAGATCCACTAGTCTTTCAGTCATTCTCATGGCCTCGGCTAAGCTAGTTGGCTCCTACCTCTCTACATCTCTTCCAGCCCATTCTTGCATTCCAAATAAGAATCCATGCAATTTGGTGTCAATGTCCATGTTGGGTAGTTGCAGCATGAGTTGCATGTATTTGCTGATGTACTCTTTCATCTTCCCTTGTGCTTGCTTGAGGTTTCTGCATTCATCTCTGACTTTGAATTTTTCCATCTTTGGAATGAAGTAATCTTTGAGTTCCTCTTGGAGTTCTTTCCATGAAAAGATGGTGTGTCCCTACTCTTGTTCCAACAGGTACCAACTAGCAGCGTCCTTCTCCAAGTAGATGGCTACCACCTCTGCCTTCTTATCTTCGGTGATCCTGGCATATTTCAAGTATTTGTCCATTTCTACAATCCACTTCTTCATAACCAACCCGTCCCTCTCTCTTTTGTACTTGGTGGGTTGGGGTATCTTGAATTTGCCGTAGTCGTCTTCTGAGCTGTCATTATCCTCCTCTTCTCTATGGTTGTGTTTCTTGTCCTTCTTCTTACTTCTAGCTTCTACTACCTTCTCCTTGTCTTTTCTTATATCTTGCGCCCTCCTAGAAGTCTCCTCTCTCCCTAATCTATCCATCTCCTCTTGTATTTTCTGCCTTTTCTCCTCTTCTTGTTGTTGTAACACCCATTCTCTATAGCCCTGCTCCACTTCTAATTTTCTTCTCCTTTCCTCTTCCTCTTCCTTCATCTACATGTTCCTCCAAATTTACTCGGGCATGCCTGACATGCCCTCCAATTGTCTCTCCAATCTGGCTACTTTCTCCTCTTGGGCTACTCTCTATTCTTGCCCTCTACTCTTCTTCCTCTCTTCCATTGTTGGGATGGGTACATTCTCTTTGTCGTCCTCCATGTGGTCGGGGGGTTTTGTCAACACAGGGAAGCCACGTTTTTCCTCTGGGTGGTGGTTGTGCCGTGGGGAAGTTGCGTCACATCTTCAGATGGTGGATGGTGTTGGGGTCACCATGCCGCGGGTGTCACACCGGGGGTTTAGACCCGACGGGGGTTGACGGGATAGGGGTCAACGTGACATGGGGCATCATGATGTGGGGTGACACAACATGGGTTGTTTCGGCTCGTTCTCTTTGAGGCACTGGATCTTGTCTCTTGCTTCCGTGAGTACGCATTCACTCCGAGCAAGAGTTACTCTGATACCAAGTGTGATGCGGCTACACTTATTACTTACTCAACCTGGCATAGAAAGGTAACACCATATGTGAGAGCAAGGTATACTCTTGGATTATTCAATCAAAGAAATGGTACAACATAGGGCACATCCTAGGACTACACCCTCATGATGCCGCACATAAGAGGGTTCACTACTAGGTATAGGGAATCACACATAGAGTGGAAACCAAGCAGGGCTCAGAGTCACTACTACTCCCTATATAGGTGTTTCTGGTGATAACACCATGCTATAGCTACAAAACCCTTACACCCCCCCTTCTCTCTCTCTCTCTCTCTCTCTCTCTCTCTATGTCTGTGCCAAGCATGGTGGCTCTCTCTCTATTTGTGGTGCTACTGCATTAGTGAGTTGGGTTTCTTAGAGGCCATGATTGATGTAGGAGTACCTATTCTTGAGGCAGCTTGAGGCTGGGCCAAGAAGGGAAAGAGGCATTCGCACATACGTGCTCCCGCGGCCCCCTTGCCCCCCAGCCCAACCCACCCCAAATGAGCGAGCATGCCAACCATGGAAAGCGAGCTATACGTGGGCCACAAACAACACTGGCCCGATTTACAATCTAATACTCACTAAGGAAGGAAGGCAAGCTACATATGGATGACTCGTTCCTCGCTAGATGGCTTTTTGCATGTGTGCTAAGGTTGTTGTGAGAGTCAAGGGGCCATGCCTAGAAGGCGAGTCCATAAAGTCAACATTGAGGCTCCTATGGGAAGCTATACTTGATTTGTCCAAGAACCACGGCTCACTCCTTGTAGTCCTACTAAAAAGTCCTCCATTTTTAGACGGAATACAAGGACTCCCTTAAGCTTTGCTACATGCAATCACACAAATCTCTCTCTGTCTATTTGTCTGTATGTCTGTCTCTCTCTCTCTCAAAATGCTTATCTAATTGGTTTTCCTCTTTTTAAATTATATGCATTGCTAAAATGGTGTGATGTGTGACAAGGTCCGCACAAGTCTAGACTCTAGCATGGTCGTAGGCTTCAGCTGCCAGAACCCCTCTAAGCCAAGTCCATGTACTTAGGCATGGCAAGGCTCTAAAGTTGCTAGATTTGTATGTAGTTCCATTTAGCAAGTTTTGAAATTGTCATCTAATTTTGGTAGTTCATTTTCTATTAGGCAAAACATAATATAGACTATGTCGGCGGGCATGAATTTGAAGCAACTTTCAACTGCATCACAAATCTTTCTCCAAATTATAAAAGTAGGATAAGGGACATCCTATGGAACTAAGGGTTGTTTTAGACTCATTTAAGAGGACGAATTTGATCCTACAATAAGGGGTGGAGTGCTTTCCACACCATTTGGATGCCATTAATAACATTAAATAATTAAATTAATTATAATGTGACTTGCAATTGGTGCGTCGGTAAAGGATGTAGGTTTGAACAAATAACATTTTTCTTTCGTGGAAAACTTTTGCAATTTCTTGCATTTGATGCATTAGGCACATGCCTTTGTAGTACAGAACTATCCGGAAGTGTGTGAATTCAACCTAAGGAAGCATGTGTGTTGGGAAGGGGCAAGTGATGCTATTTACAATAGAAAATCAGTCCTTTCAAAAAAATGAGAAGGCTATAGAGAAAGGCACAACACATGCATAGGGCTTAGAAAAGAGAGGGTAGTAAGAAAAGTGACAATAGCACCAATGTGAAGCACCAAATATGAAATTAGGTGTAGAGCCCTAACTATTGCTAACACTTGTATGAAGCATCGGCCTATAATTGGTGCGAAGCACCACGAGAATCAAGGCATGGAGCATCTTGTAGATATTTCATTATGCCTCAAGGGAATCAAGGTGCAAGGTCAACTCACACACCCTAAGTGACTCAACCCACACACAACACTACACCACAATCCCATTGGCTCCAAGAACAAGCATGCTAAAATATTAGAGAATAGCTTATTCAGCAATACACAAAAGGTATGAACAAATTCAATTGCAGCAATAATCCCGTCTTACTATGTCATATGCTTTGTGTATTGTCTAGATTCATATTAATCATGACAAAGTTTCTATTCTACAATACTGCATAATCCTTTGGTTAAAACCAAGTTCAATATTGCTTCATGTAAAATTTCTACCTTAAATAAAGCCAGAAACTTCTCTATATGGATGATTTTTTAGGGTAATAAGTTGATTTCTAGGGTAGGATAGCTATAATTAGAGAGTTTTTAATTAATTGCTTACACGTAGATGTTTGATTATGTTAATATAAATCCACCTATAATTCAACAAATTCTTTGTGTGTGTGTGTGTGTGTGTAATCAAGTGGCTACCCTAATAACAGTAAGCTACTTGTTTTTTATTAGCCTATTAACCAAGGTTTGATTCTCTCTCTCTCTCTCTCTCTCTCTCTCTCTCTCTCTCTCTCTCTCTCTCTCCAAATGGGTAATTGTATCAATTATTGTGAACTTGAAATACATTTTTTTTTTTGGGAATGAAGTAGTAACCCTAGTGGTGGTAAGCCACTTATTTTATTAACCCATTGACCTAGGTTCATACATGCTTGGGTTTACACACACATACACACACACATCTCAAACAAGAAATTCATGTACAAATATATGTTTGCATGGGAGATTGTTCAAATAGATCACAAAGAATAATATTGCTCTACATTAATCTCCTAATGATTCAACGATATGTCAAACATCATTAGGAAATTGTTGTTGTATCAAATGTCAGAGGGCTTTTCATCTAGCTATGGTGCTTCTAGCAAAGATATCCCAAAGGATATCAATTAAATATGCACTCAATTTTAAAATTTGACACCTTGTGGATAGGTTAAATGTGGCTTTGTTACCAAAGGGGCTTAGGTAAGCAAAGAAGCTTTGCCATGCAAGCTGCCCTCTTAGACCCATCCCATACATATGGGCGCGCACACACATACACACACACACACACACACACACATGTTAGAATATCAAGCTCTTGCTACTCTTCAATCAATATATATTTATGTGTGTGATTGACATTAGCTGGAGACAGCTGTATATGTGTGTGACATTCAATAAGTCGGTGTAGTCAGTGACTTACCCACAGTTAGTCTTGGTTAGTCATACCTATGTGTGCAAGTCTCTTTCAGTTAGTATGATGGAAGAATAATGGAAGAAGAACAACAATGAGCTAAGGCTCATCTTCTGCTCCACTCTGTCTCTCTCCCTCTCTTCCAACATGGTATCAGAGCTTGAACACCTGAAGCCTGAAGCTTCGCAGTGGCCATTTGAGATCAAGACATCAGATCTGAAGAAAACACCATCAAAGGAGACTGGTGTATGCAGCCTGTTTTTTTGCAAAAGATATATCTTGCTACAAAAATGGTTTTTGGAGAAATGGCCCAATAGACCTGACCGCTTCGACGTGGCCTACAACTTTACAGAAGAAATTTTTTTCAAATTCTTCGCATATTTTGAGATATTCAGCATAAACCTATGTAGACTAGTTGTTTACTGTAGTAACCCATTAGGGCCAAAAACATTTCAAAAATGGCACTTGTAAGAAAATGATTAAGTTACTAATTAGTTGAGGTTTTAAAATAATGAACCCTCCAAATTTGGCCATTCAGACGTGATTAATGAGAGAATTTATTATTCATTTAAGAGGTTAGCCATTAAATGCCTAAGGATGTTAACTCATGTCAGAGGTCACTTTTCGGCCATTATTCTTTCATTTTGAATATTTTACTATCACGTTTCCCACCAAAATCATGCTTCTTTTTTCGCCTGCATTCATTTGAATCATCGTTCTCTCCTCTTCACTTTGTTTCTTAGTTCTTAAAGTAGATTTTACTCTATCGTAAAATTTCTCACCAAAATCACGTCCGGTTCTTACGAGCAGCGTGCATTGGTCTCCCTTCGTCTCCCTTCGTCTCCTTTCACAAAATCTTGAGAAGGTGATCAACAATCAAAAGAGTCTCTACACAGAGGATCAATACCACTTACTTGCCGATTGAGCTATAGAGATATGGTCCTCCATGGACCTGAGACGAGATCATCTTGTTAGTTTTCAACAGACCCAACTAGGTTGGGACATCCAAGCCGCATCTTTACTTCAACCCCTAAGATATCCATTCTGTAAGATTTTGTTTCAACTAAATCCAAGCTTTTTCTTCAATCTCTTCAATTTGATTCATAAGAAAATGGGTAAAAGAGTCCCATGGTGTTGATGCAAATTGGTAGGGATAGATATACTAAAGATAATCCTTAAGCTAATAGAATAGAAAGTGAAAATTTTCACTTTGATCTTGACACTTGAAAATAGAATATCTTCATTATACAGTGTTGTAATATCAACTTTTTAGCAAGGACTAATTGATAAGACAAGGATAATATATTATAATTAGAAGAAATGAGGTACTTTGATTTCTGGGAGATAAAAATATTTACCTAGTAATAGATTAAAAATATTTATTATTCAATTTTGTCTCTTAAAATATAAAAAAATTAAACAAGTAATAGATAGAAGTATTAGTGATATTGTGTATCATATCAACTTTAGGACTAAGATGATTTTATGTGTGCAGGATGCTTCGAAGAATATGAAGGATACAACTTCTTACTTAATATTAGCTCTTGGGAGTATTTTTCTCATCATACCCTCAACTATGATTAGCACGATGGGGTTTCAAGTTTCAATATCTTCAATTGTGATTCTTATTAGCACTATCAGATTTCAATACCTAAATGGCGGCTTGATGTCATGGGATGATACTACTCATGATATCATATCCTAGCAAATCTCTTAAGATCTATTCCCTTGATTTGTAAGAAGAAATAGAAAGGACTTGAATCTATTTCTTTCTCTCAGAACTCTGATTCTAAAGCAGACTGATTTTATAACTGAAAGTATCACTACATTATTGATGCTTTATCCTTGTATATCTTTTTTCAAATGTAGTATATCTCAATTTCACAAAAAAAAGACCATCAAAATCATCAGTCTCCATTTCACAAAAAAAACTTACATAACTTTATTAGGCTCTGAAAAAAATTTAGAATTTTTTAAAGCTTTTTTTGAGCTCGTTTGCTATTTTAAAAATATTTTTAAGCAAAAAACGGCCGTTTTTTGGGTCTCTTTTAGCATTGACGATACGGCGCGAATATGGGTATCCGAGCGTCGTATCGTCTCGGATACCCATATTCGCGCCGTATCAGATACCCATATTCGCGACGTATCGTCAATGCTATTTTTGGGTGGTTTTTTTTTTGTGATTTTTTGGGTCTCTTTTAGGCCGTTTTTTACTTAGAAATATTTTTAAAATAGCAAAAGAGCTCAAAAAAATTCAAAAAAAATTCCATGAGTTTATTAGGCTTTCAAAAAATTTTAGGAATTTTTTAAAGATTTTTTTGAGCTCATTTGCTATTTTTAAAAATATTTTTAAGCAAAAAAGGTCTCGGATACCCATATTCGCGCCGTATCGTCAATGCTATTTTTGGGTGGTTTTTTTTTGTGATTTTTTGGGTCTTTTTTAGGCCTTTTTTTCTTAAAAATATTTTTAAAAATAGCAAATGAGCTCAAAAAAATCTTAAAAAATTCCTAAAATTTTTTCAAAGCCTAATAAACTCATGGAATTTTTTTGGAATTTTTTTGATAGGTTAAAGATCTCACAAAAAATAAGTCATTACAAGGGGGATGTACTTTGCACGCGCATGTTTACTCCTTCACGATACTAAGGGAGGAGGACCCCTACGGAGATTTTGTTGTGCCACTCTTGCACCATATCAAGTCATCCATGATATGCAATGAAAAGTATAGTACCAAACATTATGCTTTTTGCCACGTTCGCGCCGTATGAACTACTCCACGATACGGTGCGAATATGACCCTGCGAAAATTTGGCTTTGCTGCTCTCACGTCATATCAACTTATCCTCACATGGTTGACTTTATGAATTTATGAATTATCCTTACATTGTTGCTGCTCATGCTCATAAGATCACCCTAATGAATAAAGATTTTAATATGATTAGCAGAATAAGGTACTGAGGATGATGTTTGCAAGAGAAAAATCGATGTAATTGGACCTGTTAATTATAAGAGAATGGGTGAGGTGTATGGGCAAATGGTTATTAATGTTTCTTGCACTTCTGAGGAAGAGGACTATCTTAGCCTATCTCATGAGGACAAGTCCATGCTAGTTGTAAAAATGATATTTAATTGTTAGATTCTGTAGTTTATTATTGCATAAGGTAAGGCATTTTGACTCTAAAAAATTTTAGTATATAGAATAATTGTGCTATTGATTGCAAATAACACTCCTTTATTTTTGCTATTAGCTTTAGGACATTGATTGCATCTCTTAGCCAATAAATCTCTAAAATTATGTGTATTGTTGATCCACTGTTATCAATGGAATTTTTTTTGAGATTTGGTTCAAATATAACAATGTATTTTTTTTAAGATTTGGTTCAAATATAACAATGTCTTTCAAAGCTTTTGATTCCATCACAACTGCCATAAATTTTTTTATTACATCGGATACACTCACCAGAGAAATTATCCTCATGAACTCTCTAAGTGGTATCCATGGCCAAGGAAGAATGTGGATTGAATGGAATACTGCTTGCTTTTTGGTTAATTATTTATTTTATTTGATTATCTATTTTAGTTACATGTTTCCATTTGCAGTGCTGGCAGGCTCCTGACTACCTTCTTGGACACCACATATGAGGATATTGTTGATCCTAGAAAACCATATAACTCTCTCTAGCAAGAAGTACCATTGCAAAGTCACAAAGTCATACATATACTTATGGAAAAAGAGTGCTTTTCAAATGTCTGCAGGACAATAGATTCAAAGATACTCAAGATAGATGGAGTGAATGTAAGTCTCTTTCATATTGTTGGTTTTTTTAGGGACCCCTTTTTACCAACTTGTTACATTTTTTCTTGCAGTGGTGGCAGGCTCCTCTTCCGAAAAGTTTCTACTTAGCCAGGATACCTTCGTTCTTTGTAAATTTGCTGTTTTGAAGCAAGCCACGAAGATATGGGGGGGTACAAACCATGATAAACATATTCTTCTTGAGATCCTTCCAGCTGTCATGGACTTTTTAATATCCTGAGATATTTTGAATTTGAAACTCTGCACCGTTACCTTGTCAGGAATCTCCTAGTTTAGAGATGAAAGACTTGGCAATGGCAAATCTTCGATATTCCCATACCTATCCGCTTTAGAGGGAACCACATACTGTGCATAATATATAAAAACCTTGCATTCACTAAAAAAAGACACAGTTTGATCGGCATAAATAATGTCTGCCAATACCTTATGAATGGCATGGAAAGTCCCACTTAGGCTTTCCACAGATTGCCATTCAATACTTGTTGACGGAAAGATATCTACAATGACGAACCGTTTGTTAGAACTTGCATAAATGGAAAAGAATTATATGCGTTATTCAACTAATAACTTACAATGTGTTTGTTGGGGAACACATTCGTTTGGAGGTAAGTGCATATCCTTGGCCATGTAAACATGTTGCACCTTGACAAACCAGCCTTCGGGCATAATTTTGAAGGCAATGATACGCCCCTTCCAGTGATGTTTTATATCATCTCGTTTTCTTCTTTTCACCTTATGAGAGCCCTTGCAAGATGGCAGCATGGTAACCCAATCGTTTACAGCAAAGGTTTTGGGCTCAAAATTTCCATCTGCTCCCTGGCTATAGACTGTGCAAGAGTGTATTAAATGAGAAGGGCGCCTGGAGGAAGCCATGAAAAGAATGAAAGCGCAGAGAAAGAAGCTCAAAGAGGGGTGAATGAACTAAAAAGTAGCGCCAAGAATACAAATGAGTATGTATTGGGCGCCAAAAACAATATTGAAAGATCTCCCGACTTTCAAAAAACTCATTATTAATTTCATCACATCTCTGTCACGTATTTTGTCAGATTTGTAAGTAAATAACGTCTTTGGGACTCCAAAACATGTCAGACTTTAGGGGTTTTGGCTAAAAAAGAAGAGAGAATCACGAAATGGACTCCACTATCTCTAAAAAAGAGGAGACAAGAATACCATATTCTTGCACACGTGGCAAACTCTCTTTGGCCCTTTTCTTAATCCCGTGATTAACAAAATTGCATTTTTTGAAGCGTTTTTGGCCCTAATGCAACAGGTGATTCTAGGGCACTAGTGGCTTTCATCCTAACAATGTATATGCCCTTATTATCATGCATTTGAGCATGATATTGGAGTGTTAAATACTCAGTTTTGGAGCTTATTTGCAGGCTAGAAACAGTGAACTGGTTGCTGTCTTGAATTTGGAAACAATATACCTACAGGGTTGAAGTATCTGTGATGCTTATTTGCTATTGAGAAATGCTTGGATCATACCACTTGAGTGGTAGATGATTTTTGGGATATTGTGAGTGCTGAAAGTCCAAAGTTTGGACTGATTTGTTGTTGGTTATACCAGGGTATTGACTGGTTATTGTCTGCAGGAAGGATACCTATCATCTTCACTTGACATACATGCAATATATTCTAACCGGTTGGACATGTATCAACCTTTGCATAGAGTGGCAAGTGAATGAGATGTTTTGGGACTGTTTTGAAGTCTGAATACTCTTTTTTTAATAGAGAAAATACTACTAGTTATAGCAGTGGGTTGGTTGTATTTGGTTCTGCTACTTGCATACAGTACAAACATTGATACTTGTATGGATATAGTTTGTTTTGCTGGGATGTTTTGCCACTACCATAGAATGTTTTGAACTGATTTGAGCTTGGTTCATGTTGAGTTGATTGTGTTTTTTCATTGTTGGAATACAATTTATAGCAAGCAGGTTGTCAGGAAAACTGTCCTGAATAGTAGGAAACTGGTCCTAAACTGTAGGAAAAGGAGTCAAATATTACAAGTTATATACATCATTGAATACCTAAGTTGCAACTATGGCAAATGGTCAAGGCACTGACAATATCATTCAAATTGTGGGAGAAAAGCTGTACAACAAAAATTTTACTTTATGGAAGTTTCGTATGAAGAATTTTTTGGTTGGTAGAGGTTATTGGGACTTATGTATAGGTGATGAGGCTGAACCTGAAATACATGAAGGGAATCTGACAAATGATCAGAAAAGGGCTCATAAGCTATGGACTGAGAGAGCATGCAAGGTGTTACATTGGTTTTCCTTATGTATATCAGATGCTATGGTTATACAGATTACTAGATGCAGTTTCCCAAAGGATGCATGGGACATACTCATGAAGAATTATGGAAATGTAACACATGCAAGAAAGATTTAGCTGAAGCAACAATTCAATAACATGTCTAGGAATGGCAGAAGCATTCAGGCCTACACTTTAGAGATCAAGAACACGATGGATCATCTTGCCACCATTGAATCTTCACTGTCTGAGGATGATATGATTGCAGTGACATTGAATGGACTTGGCAAAGAGTATAAAACATTTGATACGTCTATTTCTATGAGAGTTGAATCCCCTGATTGGGATGAGTTGATTGCTTTGTGGCTGCATGAGGAAGTTAAGCTTGGGTTGAATACAGGTTTTAGTACGTCTCAAAGCAAAGACATTGTTCTTTACTCTAGCCAGCGTGGTAGAGGCGGCAGAGACCATGGCTCTTTTCGAGGTCGAGGAAACACTTGAAACACTTATGGACAACATCAGTAGAATGCCTAGCATGGCACAAATACACAAGGCCAGCGTGGATCTGGTGGCTTTAGAGACAGGGGGAGATCACCCCATGGTAAAGGTGGTGGATTTGGTTCATGGTAGTCAAATGATCATTCAAACAAAGATAAGGACTGTCATTGCTGCAGAAGATATGGACACATTGCAAATGATTGTTACAAGAAGCAGGGAGATATGAAGGCAAAGGGCAAACAACATGGGCACTACGTATCTTCTAGCGGTGCTCACAATGAGCAGGTTGATAGATTGTTTGCCATGCAGCATGTGTCTAAGAATGCATCTAGGCAGAATAGAGATGAGAGATGGTACATTGATTTAGGGGCTTCAAATCATATGACACCCCATGGAGAATGGTTTGATGAGATGGTTGTAGGTTCACATGGTTATGTGTGTACTAGGGATGACACCCAACATGACATTCAACACACAGGAATTGTTCTGTTGTTGATGCGTGATGGCAAGAAAAAGAGCCTGCATGATGTACTACATCTACCTACAATAACCAAGAATATTTTATTAGTTGGAAAGATGGCAGAACAGAATCTGTAGGTGAGATTTAATAGAGATGGATGCTTTGTTAAAGAATATGGTAATGGCTGCAAATTGATTGCTAGAGGCCGAAGAGATGGTTGAATGTTTACTCTTGATGTGTCAATTCCAGAATTGAAAGCATCCATGTTTGCACATGATGATGGTGCTATACAGGATGTTGAGATATGGCATAAGCGGATTGGCCATGTGAATGTACAAAAGTTGAAATCTATGCAGCAAAAGGAGATTGTGCTTGGACTACCTAAGTTCAAGTATCATGACTTTGGACATGTATGTGATGCATGTTAGTTTGGAAAGCAAGCACGGTTTCCATTTATGAGACATGTACGGAATAGCTCACGACCCTTGTAGTTGGTACATTCAGATGTATGGGGTTCATCTCATAATGCTTCGTTTGCCGGTGCTCGTTACTATGTATCCTTCATTGATGATTTCAGCAAGTATACTTGGCTTTACATACTAAAACATAAGGATGATGTGTTTGATGCATTCAAGGACTTCAAAAAGCATGCTGAAAATGAGTTGAGCTATAAAATTTCATGTCTTAGATTAGATGGAGGTGGAGAATATGTCCCTAATTTCTTTGATAGGTACCTTGCTAAACATGGGATCAGAAGACAGTTAACTTGCAGCTATACACCGCAGCAAAATGGTGTAGCAGAAATGAAAAATAGGGTATTGATGGAATCGGCAAGAGCTATGCTGAATGAGAAGAGTTTGCCAAATGGAATCGGCAAGAGCTATGCTGAATGAGAAGAGTTTGCCAAATGGTTATTGGGCTGAAGCAGTAGTGACTGTTGTCTATGTGCTGAATAGAACCCCTACATCAGGGATTCATGATGTAACTCCATATGAGAGGTTGTATTTGGCAGCATTGCATATGTGCATGTTCCTAATGAAAAGAGGAAGAAATTGGATCCTAAAATTGTCAAGAGTGTGTTCCTTGGTTATGCACAAGACCAGAAAGCTTACAAGTGTTATGTACCATCTACGCATGAGACATTGATTAGTAGAGATGTTGTTTTTGATGAGCTAGCATCGTGGTATGGTAATCCTGTTTTTGATCCATTAGTTGCAGTGACTACTAATGGATCAACCAACACTAGTAATGTTGAAAATACACCTACAGTGAGTACATCTATGAGTGGTCCTACAGGTGATGGGTCACCTACAGTAAGTCCTTGGTCAGGATGCTTGTGGAGTCGTACTCCTACATTCACTGACACAGATATGCCAGTGAGGGGGAGATTGGATAAGGGAAAATAAAATATGCTTGAGGATGTGATAGGTCCGATTACAACGGGTTATGAGTCATCCAGCAGTGATAGTTTGGATAGTGAGTTGGGCATTTTGTCTGTTATGATGCCTGGAGCAAGGCAGAGTCGTTATGTACCGCCTCATGAGAGGCAAGCTCAGAGTGAGCCACAGTTAAGAAGATCTGAGAGAGTCAAAAAACCAATTGACAGGTTTACATACATTGGTTATTCAGCCCGCCATTATGCATATATGGCTAGTGTGACAGGTTACATAGAACCTACAAAGTTTGATGATGCAGTTACAAATGATACCTGGTGTGCTTCCATGGATGAGGAGTATGTAGCCTTGGCTGAAAATGAGACATGGGAATTGGTTGAGTTGCCTGAAGGCAAATTGGTTGAGTTGTCTGAAGGCAAAGTCCCCATTGACTGCAAATGGGTGTACAAGGTTAAGTGTAAGTTAGTGTTGGGGTAAAAGGCCTCTGGGCTTGCCCGTGTACACTGTGACTACCCATTCTTTATTCATATACAATATGATAGTGCAATAAGGCTGTCAGTTTAGTTAGACAGTACCTACATTGTGTACCTACATTATGTGTGCTCTTCTCTCTTGCATCTTCCTCTTCTCCTTCTCCACTGCCATTGCATCCCCTTCAGCTAGTATTAGAGCTTTGGATCAGAGCTTGATCGTGGAGCTTGGCCAGGCATTACTTCAGCTCGGATTGAAGACCTAAAGCTTGGAGCTTCAATGCCAACTTCCCCCTGAGGTAAGATTTCATCTTCCGCCTCTCCCCGGCCCTCATAGGCTCTTTGCAGGTGTTCCTTGGCTTCATTGGGCACCTTGTATGCCCCCTTATCCTCAGCATAACCAGCAAGCCCCATAATAGCAACTCACATTTTTTGCGCTTGTTTCAAAATTTGGCTCAAAAATCCCATTTTTTCTCATATCTTGAGCATTCGAAACCCAATTTAGGCAAGATCTGAGTTGATTTATAGCAAGAAAATGTCATGCTCTTAGCTTGGTATTTGATGCCCAAAAACTTTGGGATGTTTGCCGAATTTTTTGAGATGATTTGGGACTTGGTTTGAGCTTCCATAGCTCGATTTATGCAAGGATATACTGCTGTACATTGTTTAGGCAGCAAGGTTTTATTAGAGATAGCTTATGCATAATGCTCTTTGTTGATATTCAGGTGTCCTATTGGATGTATTGATGCTTGGTCATTATGGTTTATGCTCAGATATGCTATTTGAGAGCTATTGAGCCTTGATTTGGATGCAAAAACTTCATTGTTGGTTGGGATTTATGTTACCTTGGTTGACAGGTTATTTTACCTCCAATTTGGTTATGCCTATGGTCTACGGGTGCTCCCGACTACTCGGGATGATATGTTGATGTATTTGGACGATGCCACTTTGATGTTTATGCTCCTGGATGCTTGTTGAGCAAAGAGTAGAGCTCAATTCTTGGTTCACTATCATTTTCTTTGCAGCTAGCATTTTACTTGACAAGATTTATGCCCCGTGCTATCCATTGTGGGACTGATGTTTTTGGGTTTGGCTGTAGTATGGCAGATGTTTGGGATTGAATTGACTTGCATTTGAGAATTTTTTGGATTAGCTTGCATTTGGTTGGCTTATCACTTATGCAGCTTGGATGCTATTTGGTCCTTAATGCCCCAATTATGGATCTTGGATTTACTTGGATGCAGATACATGTTTTGAGCAATGCTTGCTCCATTGTCTTGGCAATTCGTTATTGAGATTTCATTGCTCATTGATGCTTGGTTCTTTGTGGGTTACTCCTTGATCACTAGACTTCTTGATAGTGCTTGGGTTTAGCAGTTATGGCTTTGTTGCTTTTGTGTTGCCTAGCTTCTATGCTAGTTGGGTTGCTTTTGCCCATACAGGTCAGAGAGCAGTTGCTCTTGATGCTTACCTGACTATGCACTTTGTCTACTATCATGTACTTTACAGAGCCACTTATTTGGATGTTGTTGTACAAATACTTGGGCTTCTCTTGGAGCTTGACCATTGCAGGATCTTATGCCATTTACCAGTCTTGCATTGACTTGGATACTACTATGTGGTCTGATATACTGCAGAGTCATGTTTGCCATTATGGTTATGGGCTGATTTCATGGCTGAATACCATATGCTCTTATGAAAAATGTCTTATGCTTTACCGATTGTGGTTGGTTATGTCATGCAATTGGCTACGAATCTTCTTCATGTGGGAGCTTTTGCATCCTTGGTTGATGCCTTTATGACCTCCCGTCTGTTGAGGTTTCATGAGCCTTTGCAGCATGCTTCTACCACTAATGTACTTGCAAATGATTGTCTTTATGAGCAGGTTCCCTCCATTGGGATAGCCCTCAACTACTTGAGCTATGTGGATGCTATGGATAGCCCTAGTCATGATGACTTGGATTCCTTGCCGTCTTCTACAGGTTCTTCTACTTCAGATGTTGTTTGCTTCCATTGTGGGAAGCTTGGGCATGTTCAAAGAAAATGCTTTAGACGGATTAGAGAGCAACAGAGACAGAGATGGAATCAACATAAGCAGAGAGTCATAGATACAACAGATGCATCAGGTGTTACCACTCTTACTAGTGGTGAGGTACATGCAGTTACCTATGATGATGTAGTTGAGCATGTACTCTTGTCATCTTGTTTCCCTACAGCTTACTTGCTCAGTGATCAAGCCTATGCATTTGATTGGCTTTTAGACTCTATGGAATCTTGTCATGTTACCCCTCATAGAGCATGGTTCTCTTCTTACACGAAGGTTGATGGATGTATTGATTTGGGCCTTGAGCAATCTTATGCTATTGTTGATACAGGGGATATACACCTAGCTTTTCCTAATGGGACTTCTCTTATACTTAGGGATGTTTTACATGTTCCCATGCTCAATAAGAGCTCGATTTCTGTCAGTCAGTTGCATAATGCAGGATATACTATTTCTCTTCATGATAGGTCATGGAAGATCTATCGTGGTTGCTTGGTTTTGGCCAGAGATTCTAGAGTTAGTTCTCATTACCCAGTGCATGTCTCTCATGTGGGAGATTCTATGGTTACAGTTATCCGGATACCACATGCATTGTTATGGCATTATTGCCTAGGCCATATGCACCACAGAGAGATGGAGATCTTGTCTCGTTTAGACTCATTGTTGCCTCCTATGTCACTTACAGATCTTGATGCTTGCCCTGATTGTACTCTTGGTCCTTGTAGAGCCCCCTTGGATTATGGCAATCGTATGAGGCATGCTCCTCTAGATCTTGTCCATTGTGCAGTATATGGACCTATGCCTTCCCAGTCACTTGGTAGAGCATCGTACTTTGTGACACTTGTTGATCATGCTACCTACCGTGTTTGGGCTTTTCCCTTGGTGCAGATTGAGGATGCTGCAGTTATGCTTGACGGGTTTATGGATTCTGCTAGTAGCAGGTCTAGGTGCTTGCAGATGTATTATGAGAGTTATGCTCTCTCTCCCAACTTTCGGACCTCTTGTCAGTAGTATGGCATTGATTTCTTATGCCCACGGTATTATGGGATTGTTCATGGCATGTGCCTCACCTTAAAGGCAAAGGTTGCTTCTATGCTTACCACAACTAGGTTGTCTTATGGCTTTTGGGTTGAGGCCCTTATGATGGCAGTCTATTTGGTTAACACGACGACATGCTTGACCTTGGGTAATATTACACCCCATGAGGCATGGAGTAGCATGCAGCCCTCCTATGATTACTTGAGGATGTTTGGCTGCCAGGCATATATATGTATGCCACATGAGCCTATGTCATGTAGATGTATCCTCCTTGGTTATGAAGATGGTGATTTTAAGGCCTACATATTATGGGATTTGGATACCCAGTAGGTCATATGCAGCATTCATGTTCATGAAAAAAATTATGTGAAGGAACCTATGATTTAATGGACTAATTAAGGAAGTTGGTTGTATATATTTCAATAAATGTGTTGTAGGTAATTAAAAAACTAAAGATGATACTGTCATCAAAGGAAAGCGGGTGGGCGTGCCCCTCGACGAGTCCATCCAATAGTAGGGTGGTCCTTGGTAGCTAGAAGATTTTCTAAATTTGCTATAGAAATAAGAAGACGATAAATTGAGACCAACTAGTCGTTAGTAAGTAGAACCGACTTGCATTGTTTTAGGGGGCTGGAATAGGATTTTGACTTATGGGTAGGATGATTGACGTAATGCACTCCCCTCCATCTCCCATTCTCTTTGAAAACCAAGTGCAACGGCAAGTCCGTTTCAGTTCAAGTAATCTTGTAGGAAGTGAGAACTCGGAATTACTGATGCCAGTTGGTTGTTAGGAGACTCGTCTGATTTTAGAAACCCAAAAATTCAAGTCAATCCTAGTGGGTTCGGTCAGAACTCTTCCGTTGCGATGTAGACTTAGTAGGGCCTAAGTGACAAACCCCATGATACTCCAAGGGAGCGCTGGGCGGTGTGAAAGGGAAGTGGAACCCATGAGGAAGAAGCTTGGCGGTGAGAGCTATGGCAGATGGAAAGTAAGAGCAAGAGAGAGAGAGTGAAACTCAAAGTGGGAACTCCAATAACCACAATGTGTGGCCGGGCCTTCCTTCATTCAAACATTCACTAAAAGAATAAAGAATAAGTGACTGTGATGTGCGCCTGCTACCTGCAGTGAACAATGGTGGATACTGTCATCAGTGTAGTAATACATGGGCGGCTAGGCGGAGGCGCCTTTACCCCCAACAACCCCCCACTTAAAGGCGAATTTGACCTAGTGAGAGAGAAAAAGAAAAGACAGTACAACATGTATACAGGTACAACAGGGTGAGGAAAAAGATGTCATCTCATCCAATGCCCATCAATCTCCTGAGGAATGCAAAGTACTCTGTAGTGAGGCTCTTCATGAGCAAGTCTGCAGGATTTTGCTAAGTCAAATCTTGACAAGGTTAATAGACTTTCCTCAACAACCTCACAAATGAAGTGATACCTCACCTCAATATGTTTTGTCTTTGCATGGAAGACCAAATTCTTGGCCAACTGAATGGCACTCATAGAATTCGAATGCAATGTAGGCATAGAATCTATCATACCAAGGTCTACAATCAAACAGCCTAACCAGATAGCCTCCTTGCAAGCCTCTATGGCTGCAATATACTCAGCCTCTATATTAGAAAGGGCCATACACTTCTACGCCCTAGACATCCTGGACATCCAAGAGATAGCCCCTCCAGCATAAGTGAACACATAGCCAGAAGTGGACTTTCTACTATTTGTATGTCTTGCATAATCAAAGTCAGTGTACCCCACGACTCCTATATCCTGGTTGCCATAGCAAAGACACATATCTGTTGTGCCCTTCAAGTACCTCATGATACCCTTCACGGCATCCAATGTTTCTTACCAGGTGTAGCTATATAATGTGCCACAATCCCAACTGCAAAAGCTATATCTGGATGGGTGGCTATCATGGCATACATAAGATTGCGACTGATGCATAGGGTATCTTGGCCATCTCGGCCCTCTGTTCATCTATCTATGGGGATAATCGACCTGTGAATCCTTCACATGAGAAGGTAATGGATAGCCAATAGGCTTAACATCCTACATGCAGAAGCGCTTAAGGACTTTATGAATGTACTCCCTCTGTGTGACAGATAGAGTAGTCCCTGAGATCTATCGTGCGTAATGCGCATACCAAGTATATGAGAGACATATCCCAGGTCTTTCATCTCAAAGCTCTTCTTGAGCTGAGCCTTAAGAGCATCTAGCTCCTCATGAGTTGTCCCTAATAAAAGCATGTCATCCACATAGAGTACCAAAATCAATAAAGAACCATCACGGGCTTTCTACGTATACAAGCATGGATCCATAGCACTGCAGATGTAGCCTTGTGACTATATGAATGCATCAAAATTATGATACCATTCCCTAGGTGCCTATTTCAAGCCATATAGACTCTTCTTTAGCTTGCACACTAGGTTTTCCCTGCCAGGGTTTGCAAATCCCTTAGGTTGCTCCATGCAAATCTCATCATGCAAGTCCCCATGTAAAAAATTCGTCTTGACATCCATCTGGTACAAGTCTAAGTCAAGATGTGCAACCAAGGCCAAAACTAAGTGTAGGATGGTCATCTTAACCACAAGAGAAAAGACTTCATCAAAGTCGACACCATGTTCCTACTTAAAACCTTAGCAACCAATCAAGCCTTGTATGCCAGCTTGGGGTGTCCAAGGGTACTTTTCAGCTTGTACAACCACTTGCATGGAAAATCCTTCTTACCCTGAGGCAAGGAAACCAAATCCCAAGTCTGATTCTTATGCAATGAGTCAAGCTCAGACTGCATAGCCCTCTCCCAAGAGTGACAATCACCCTTGTGCATAGCCTCATTATAAGTGAGAGGCTCTCCTGCATTTGTAACCAGTACATAATCCATAGAGGATGCAAAACAGTTAGGAGGTCGTCTATCTTTAGTAGAACACCTCAACCCAGGCTCTGTTGCCTGACCGACATCTTGTTAAACATCAGCATGTCTAACATTTGGGCCAGGAGCATCAGTAGGTGATGCTGCATGTTGTTTAGCTGGCCGTGGAGCGGGCTAAATGGGAGCAGGTGGTGCCTCCTGAAAGATAACTCTACGTACTTCAACCACTTTCTCAGGCTGCATATGAATTTTGTCCTCATGAAAGATGACATCATGGCTGCGGATCATTTTCCACGCCTACGGATCCCATAGATGGTAACCCATCTCTCCTGCATCTCCATAGCCAATGAACATGCATTTGACACTTTTAGGATCCATCTTATTTCATTTGTCCTTGGGCACATGGCAGAATGCCTCACATCCAAAGACACGCAAATGATCATAAGAGGGGGGCTTGCCTACCCATACCTCCTCTGCAACCTAAAAGTCAATGCCATTGCTAGGTGACCTATTAATGAGATGCATTGCAGTAGTAAATGCCTCAGCCCAAAAGTACTGTAGTAAGCCAGCCTGGCTAAGCATGCTATGGACCCTTTCCTCAATGGTCCTATTCATGCGTTCAGCCATCATACCATTTTGGGGAGGGGTGTAAGGGGCGGTCAACTGACGCTTAATACTCCTCTCATCACAAAACTGCTCAAAAGCACGTGATACATACTCACCCCCATTCTCTGACCTTAGGCATTTTAGCCTTTTCCTAGACTGGTTCTCAGTAGGGATCAGCAGGCTAGGAGCCAAAGGCAAAGCATGGAGCTGCATGAGGTGTAGCGAGTGCTAAACTTGGCTGGCCGAAACCGAACGGACCATGAGAGAGCACTGGAGGGAGACTTGACATTGAGCGAGCTCCTCATGAAACGGCTGCTCGATAATACCGCAGTAGAGCAGAGTGTCACCGCAATAGCAATGTCACTGCTCGCAGGATTAGGGGCAAACCAAGGCTCAAAAATCCAGGCCAAAATACCCATTGTTGCCAAGCAACTCAATAAGTACCAACCTCAGGACAACCCATACAGCTTTGTTGAGCAGTTTGAGCAAGTCTGCGAAGCAACGGCCTCAATGACTAAACCCAACATTCGCAAGCATTCGGGCTTTGCCTAGGCGACAAGGGTAGGACGTGGTATACAAGCCTGGATGCTGTAGAGCCAGCCAACTTCAATAATCTCAAGGATCTCTTTGTCAAGAGATTTGCCAAGCCCAGATACTCCGATAACCTGCTAGTGCGCTTGATGAATGTCAAGCAGAAAGAGAAGGAGGACATCCGTGACTACGTGACCCATGCGAGGAGTCTCTTGAAGAGAATCCCTCTAGACGAGCGACCGACTGACAGAGCAGTTTTGACTATATTCATCAGCAGAATTCGAGACGAGGAGCTATATAAGGCTTTGGCAGGCAATTCAAGCTTGCAGTGGGACGTGGTGGCTAGAGTGTTTGAGGAAGCCATCAGAGTCGATGACCAGCTGAAAGAGCGGAGCTCTAGGAGCTCAAATCTAGAAGAACCCAACTCGCGAAGCTCAGAGAGAACGTCAGCCTCTAGTGAGCGGTCAATCCCATCATCCCAAGATAAGGGGAAGCCCACCGAGACAGACCAAGGCTTGGCTGAGGTCAAGATGGAATTAGCCAAGTTACAAGACATGTTGAGATGACCAACGCGCCCGCATGTCCAATGCGTGTACTGTGGCGGAAACCACTTGCTGGCCGAGTGTCAAGACCCTAGGTCAAGACCTTGCGCTAACTGCGGGAGGTTCGGCCATGATGTCGCGCATTGTAGATTACCAAGAAGACTTCCATACTCGCAACCCTACGACTAGCCTTACCTAGCAAACAGGCTGCAGCCATTCTTCGGAAGGGGAGCCCCATTGGCTCTTCCCGCGCCTAACGATATGAAACCAACCGCCCCTAGAATGGACATAAATCCTACAGGCATTCCTAGATCGTCTGGTCCTTACTTGACCCACCCACCGAGTGACGCTCCAGTACACTACGTGGAGGAGCCGAATGATGAAGAGACCTACATATACCCTTACATCTCGCACGACGACGAGGACAACACAGTCCTCATGGATTATCGACCCGTGTCGGTGATGGCGTTAGGACGAGGACGAGGTAGAGGCCTAGGAAGGCAACCGTAGGATCTAGTCACTTGTTGGACTTGCGGACACCTCGGTCATGTCTCATCACGCTACCCTGAAAGAGAGCAGCAAAACAGGAACAAGGCTGACCAAAGGTGCACAGAGTGCGGAATCACCCATCTTTTCATAGATTGCCCAAAGCGAAAGCCATTCTCTAGCTCAGCCAACTTGCCATCTGTCCCGTTGGGGGTGTTTGGTGTCAAAAACCCCGATGGGGAGGCCACACCTATTCCATTGCGGGTTATGACCCAAGCCCAAACGAAGCAGGCTGGCATCTCTCTGCCAGGACCTAGCAATCTTGACGCAACCTCGATAGGAAAGAAAAGCCGCAGGCAAAAAAAGAAGAGATCAAAAGCTAAGGTCGCACTAAAGACCGAGAGTGCTACGACTCTACCTGCGGGAAAGAAGGTTTCAGACACGGAGGCAGAGACTTCAGCCCCTAAGACAGCCGAAAAAGGAAGCGCTAAGGTAGGGGAATACCCGCATCCAAAGCGACAATTAGAGGCCATAGAAAAGGTGAAGGAATGGGTGAAGGAGGCTCAACAGCATCTCAAAGACGCTGAGCCCATCATAGAGGATGAGATCGATGATCTCTCCAGCGTAAGCACGCCAATATCACCGCCTCAACCTAAGTCGACAGAAGTAACTGCACCACAAGCAGTGCTGCTAAGACAAAGCCTTGACACGACAGAGCCGCAAATCAGCTGCAGCCATTGGCACGGACAATCTAGGCTAAGGGAAGGACGAGTATCCAACGACCTCCTGACCATGCTAGTGACCACCCCTGTAACACTTAGCTTGGGAGATCTGCTTAAGCAGCATCCTACCCTATGGCAAGATCTTAAGTAGTGGGTCGAAGGGTCACAAGAGCAAGTCACGGCAGACCCTCAAGACCATGATACATAAACACAATTACCAAGTTTGACGCTGCACTCCGTACCTAAATCCTTGCACGTCAATGCCTTTTGGAAAGGCTCTGAGATGCACGCGGTCTTACCGGTCCTAGCCTTAGGTGACACAAGAAAGGGAATCGTAGACACGGGAGCTGGGGTTAGTGTGCTTAGCCACGCAGTGCTTCAGACTTGGGGAAACCCGCCTGTCAAAGCTGCTAGGTTTAATGTCACGCTAGCAAACGGTATGAGAGTGAAGCCATTTGGGGTACTGAAGAGTTGGCCAGTGAAGATCGCAGGTGTCCAGTTCTCTATCGACTTTATAGTCATGAAGGGATTGGACTACGATGTCCTATTAGGCCGACCCTGGATGCGCAACGCTAGAGTCATCGAAGATTGGGGTAACAGCTTGATCTTCCTTGGCAATAGAACGGACGCCGTAAGAATAGAGATGGACACTTGGAAGACCTCACCAGTCAACCTAGACACCATCTCTGCTATGCTCAAGGGGAACACTCAGGTCAAGAAGCCCTATGGGCCCTTGACCAAGTATATCCCATGCCCAGAGGATGAGCAGGATTGGATGCACGTTCTCGCTACAATCGGCCTGCCATTCTCAGACCATGAGGCGTACGAGAAAGCCATTAAAACGATCGGCAAGACAAATGAAGCACTCTCTATACTAGTCTGCATGATGGCAGCAAGCCGTCGGGGAAAACCTAAGCCTGTCACCTTCCACATACCTTCTAACAAAAGGGAACTCCAGGGGATACTAGAATACCTAACAGACTAGTTAGATGGCAATCCAGCTGCAAATTTCAAACCACTCTAGGATCTCTTAGAGGAATCCAAGTGGCAACGGACCAGGGTGCACGATTTAAACCTCATGTATAACTGGGCCCTAGTTCCTGACCAACGACACGAGGCATACCAAACCCTAGGAGACGACGAGCAGTCGGATGACAAAGATTCTAGCGACGAATATGAAGACTGCCAATCCTTCAGTGATGCGAGCAAGGGTGAAGTAGATACCATAGAATACGACACTGAAGGATGAGAAATTGAGCAGATATGAGCAGATGCCAAGCCGCAGAAAAGGCAGCAGACCCCTAGAATAGAGCGAAGAGTCATGCGCATGGAATGCGATCGCGCTTGGTTGGAACGTATAGGAGCCATAGACCTTGAGTAAGTAGGCCTAGCCCAACCAAAAACGACGTCAATACTTAGGACTAAATCACCATCTGAACTACGGCCACTAGGGGAGACCACCTCTTCCAGTGAAGATGGAGGGTTTGACTGTGAATCGGAAGTTAGTTCGAATAGTGATCCAGAGATCCCTAGGCCGCCCATGACCAGACGTACCAAGGGAGACCTACCTGTCCACCTGAGCCGTAGACGGGTAAGGCAGGAAAAGGCAAAGCAACCCAGGGATACATGATCAGAAGAACAGGGAAGCTGCAGGACCTCCCTAAACGCTTCACGAAATTCAAAAAAGGGGATAGGGTAGTAGTTCTGTTAGGTGCCAAACGTCAAGGGTAGACGAGCGAACCAATCGAGGGACCGGCTAAGGTCAAGGAGGTAGACCTACCCCAGGAAGGGAAAACACCCCGACCAGTGTTCATTGCCGACGACTTGATTGGTGAAGAAGAAACGGGTCTTGTCGCTCTCTTGCGAGAGTATGTAGACGTGTTTGCCTGGTCCTTAGAGGAGCTACAGGGGGTAGATCCGAGTGTTGTGACTCACAACATACCCATGATGTCGGACGCGATGCCGTAGCGACCGTACCCTATGAATCCAAAACACGCTCATGCTGTCAAAGAGGAAATTGACAAGCTGATGAGAGCTGGATTCATTTACGAAATTGAGCACACGAACTAGGTATCACCCATAGTCATTGTGATGAAGAAGAATGGAAAAATCCGAGTGTGCGTCAATTATAAGAAAGTGAACGCTGCTACGAAGAGAGACAACTATCCATTGCCGTACACCGAGCACATGCTTGAGAGGGTGGCAGGCAAGGAAGCCTATAGTTTTCTGGATGGCTTCTTAGGGTACAACCAGGTGCAAGTGCATCTTGCAGACGCACAAGACCGCCTTTGCCACAGAATGGGGAATCTTCACGTACATAGTCATGCCCTTCGGGTTGACCAATGCCCTTGCCACTTTTCAACGTCTCATGTGCACTATCTTTAAGGACATGCTTCGCAAGGAGTTAGAAGTCTTTGTCAATGACCTGTGTGTCCATTCGACCTGGATCGAACACTTAGACAAACTCCGCACAGTCTTTGAATGGTGTCGCTTATATCATCTCTCCTTGAATCCCTTGAAGTGTCAGTTTTAGGTAAAGCACGGATGCATCTTAGGACACGTGGTGTCAAAGAACGGCATTGCCACTGACTTCTCAAAGGTCAGGGCTATTGTTGACCTTCCACCCCCAATTAATTACAAGGGAGTTCAATGCTTCTTAGGCCACACAGGATACTATCGGCAGTTTGTACTAAACTATGCATTGATCGCCAGACCATTGTACAAGCTGCTGATTGTCTTCAAGTGGACTGAGGCATGCCAACGAGCGTATGAAGAATTGAAAAAGGCTCTAACAACAGCACCAATTCTATGAGCCCCAGATTGGACCATTACCTTCCATGTGCACATCGATGCTTCTAAGTTTGCCGTGGGGGCAGTGTTGTGCCAACCTGGTGAACACAACTTAGATTACCCAGTGATCTTTGCTAGCAGACAACTCACTGAGATGGAGATGAATTACTCGACAATAGAAAGGGAGGGATTAGCCATGGTGTTCGTTGTGAAGGAATTCTAGCATTATCTATTGGCCACACCCTTCATCTTTTTTGTGGACCATCAAGCCTCGCTCTATTTAGTAAACAAACCTTGTGCTACATGGCACATAGCTCGATGGCTCCTCCTACTTCTAGAGTTCAATTTCTCCATGGTAGTACGAAGAGGAAAACAACATTACATGGATGATCACATGTCACGCATCCCCACAGGAGAAGCCGCTGGACAAGGCATCGTTGACGAGTTACCTAACGCCCACTTATTCCACCTGTCCCACGAGAGAGATTTATTTAAGGCTGACCTAACGCCATATTGGGCGGACGACATCGTCCAAGTGCTCGAGCACAGACTACCTGAGCGACCAATAGAAAAAGCCCGACTCAGGCGCTTGATCCTGAAGATTCAGCCCTACCAGCTGATTGTAGGCCAACTCTATAGGTTGGGGCAAGACGGATTGCTGCATAGATGCATGTGTGAGCATGAGATGCACGATGTGCTCTCAGAGGCGCACAACGACATCGCGGGAGGACACTTTAGTGGAGACACAATAGCACGGAAGGTGTTACAGTCTCAACTATGGTGGCCCACACTTTTCCGCGACGCCAAGCGATTCGTCAAGCATTGCGATGAGCGCCAACGGACAAAAGTTCCGATTCACAAAGATCAAATGGAGCTGACCCCAATTATTGCTCACCAACCCTTCGAAAAATGGGGAATCAACTTCATAGAGCCCATCAGTCCTGCGGTGCGTACTTACAAGCCAAGTACATCGTTGTGGCCACGGATTACCTCACAAAATGGGCAGAGGCAAGAGCCACACGAAAAAACGACTCTAGGATGACTGCCAAGTTCTTATGGGAGCAAGTGATCTCGCTCTTTGGTTGCCCCATCGAACTGGTTAGCGACTAAGGCACACACTTCATCAACGAAGTGATAGCACATCTCCTATCCACCTTTCTCATCATCCATCGCAAATCCTCACCATACTACCCTCAGGCTAACGGCCAGGCAGAATCAACTAACAAGATTCTTATCAACGTCCTGACTAAAGTAGTCTCAGCCTCACGAAGCGACTGGGACAACAAGTTGATGGCAGCCTTGTGGGCCTACCGCACAGCTTATAAAACGGATGTTGGCCAAACCCCCTTTAGGCTGACCTATGGGACTGAGCCAATTCTACCATTAGAATTCTTCGTTCCTAGCTTGAGAATAGCACTTCAAGAACGATGGGAAGGGAAGGAGGCATGGACGCAACGCCTGGTCGAGCTAGAACGCCTATCAGAAACTCGTCTTCTAGCCACCCACGCACTTATCTGTGAGAAAGCCTGATGCAAGAGCTGGTTTGACAACCATGTCAAGCAGCGTGAGTTTGAATAGGGTGACTTAGTGCTCCTTTACTCAGTTAAAGGGCATAAGCAAAAAATGAAATTCAGAGGTCTCGGACCCTTCAAGGTTCGTGCAATCAGCTGAACCGGCAATGTCGAGCTTGAGACACTAGACGGTGAGGGAATAGGCTTCTTCAATGGCAGTCGTGTCAAGAAGTACTTCCCTCCCACGCATCCTTTGTATGAGTAACCATTGTTAGAACCGCCAGTCAAAGTACGAGTAGCTACAATCATTGAAATCAATGAAGATGATGAGAAAGCTGTAGAACCCGCTTACCTCCGTGTCACGGTCTGCCAAGCAAACATGTGCTTTCAATGCCTTGATCGACGAGGGAGCAAACTTCAATGTCTAAACCCACAATCATTGGATCCAACTTGGCAAACCACTACTTCAACCCACAACTGCCAAGTTAAACCCATATGGGGCTCAATCATATGCACTTCTCGGCAAGTGCAGAGTCGCCGTTTCTATCGAGCCTGAGACTGTTCCAATGCTTTTTTACGTGTTGCCAAGTGCTACAGACACAGGCACGGAGTCACTGCTGGGGTGAACCTTCAAAAAGCAGACTCACTGCAATGTTGATTATAAGTCGCAGTGCATCCACCTGGCAATAGGCAACACGCGCATTGTCACAGCTTTCAGCAAGGGTTGCGCGACACCATCACCATCCGCAAAGCCACTGGTAGAAACATCCATCGACAAGACTAAGGAGGGGGGTAGTGCGCGGCTGCCACTCCCCGACTTCCATAAACCGCAGCCTGCAGTGACTAAAGTGAAGGCCCAACAGCCCCGCTTCCAGTGGGTGCCTAAACAGCTGCAACAACCGCCTAGGAGTCGACGCGTCTATCCTTATAAGACCTAGAACTCTAAACCTAGGAGGCCAAGACGCAATTATAGGAAGAGCCACATGATCAAGCAAAGATGGGTCCCTAAAGCCCTCTTGCATGCGCAAGGCTACTACGAGGGAAGTACTTGGCTGTGGGTCCCAAAGGTCCCCATGGCCGAAGGCACTATTCCTACGCCACCCTCAAGCTTGATCAGCCCACGTCTCCCAACACCTCAAAACCATAGGCCGCAGTGCCCTCCAGAGCCCCAGCCATCCAACTCATCTACGCTTCTGCCCAAAAGAGTCACACAAACCTATCCGCCCAAGCAACAGCCACCGTCACAGGCGACATCACCCAACCAAGTCAATCCGACTCTCCACAGCAAAGTTGACTGCAGCAGCCCAATTGTTGTGGCTGACCCAAATCCACCCATAGTCCAAACAGCCCAATTTCTGGCTCAAGGAAACTCCCAACCGCAACTATGTATTGTCAAGGTCTCTAGTTCTAGCAAACCTCGACTGCCCATTGGCCTTACGCCCTCCTATGAATGAAAATCATTTCTAGCGCTAGCTGCTGACCTTGCTAAGGACACCGGGGATGACGTGGTGGACTGTATTAAACGACTCGATGCTACCTTCATGTCGCTAGCCCTCAGCTATGACTGCTTGGACTTGGGTCTATTAGAAGAACCCTTTGCAACAGAAGTGCGCAATATGCCTTGCTCTTGGGAGACTTTTGAATTCGCATTTGCAAAAGCTTCTCACTCTGCTGAGTTGCTCAGCAGCGAGATCTCCAAAGAGCAAGCCATTAAACAACATCTCATCACATCCTACGATCAGCGAACCACTTCTGCTATCACTGATCAGGAAATCACCGAGTTATCCAAGCTCGTTGATACAGACTCCATGTTTTTAAAGCGTTGATACACTCTTAGGCTGCAATGGAAAGTTGAGGGGTGCCGCATAATGACCAACGCTGAGCAGCGCCGCGCAATCAAAACAACAGAGTATGACCCCACCTACGTCGCGCCAACCTCGTATCAAGTATTAACCACTCTCCGTGGCCCAACCCATGGAAGAGCACATCAAGGGGCATCCCTACCTTGACCGCCTCTTAACAAAGGAAGAGCTCCACATTGCAAGTTAGGTCGATTCTAGCAATCTCCTAACCGATGTTCTGACATACAACACACACGTCGGTATCCACCCATTCGAATTAGACCGGGAAGCTCAGCTAGAGTATAACCCCAACTTCTATGCTTGGCTCCTGCACAAATAGACCGACGCCCTTTATGCTGAACGCCCTTGGTCTCTCAACCTCCAATCCTGGGACGGATTCTTCTCATTCCAAAGGGGGAGGGGGTAAGGTGGAATCTAAAAAGTAAACCAAGTATGAAATGTCAATAAAATTTGAAATTCAATGGTAAGATGTAATGGTAAAAGTATGAAAAGAAAAGTTAAGGCTATACTCAATAAAATTTGCTAGGCTTTTCTTCTTTCAGCAAGTTATTTGTCAAAAAGCACTAATAGTGGAAATGGTTGAACTTGCAGGTAGCGATCATGGCAAGCCAGGACAAAGCGGGAAAGCTCCCCTTCTCGGAGGAGGAGCAAGCGAAGTACGGCCTCACGGTGGAGACGAGAGCCTTCAACCAGTTGAAGTTTCGTCACATCTTCAACCTTGAAGACGTGGCCATCGAAGAGCCGACAGTGTGCCAAATCATAGATCAATGCCATCTGCAGAAATACCTAGATGTAGTGGGCTGGAGGGTGGACTACACCCAATGTGCCGACTTCTTGCGCACCTTTAACAGGAACAAAGGCACCATCACGGTGCACGAGAATGAAGCCACTAGGCAAGTACAGATCGAGCTAACCCGGGAGTTGGTGGAAAGGACACTAGGGCTGCCGAATAAGGTGGAAAGAAAGCCGAAGAGGGACGTCTATGCCATGTTGGGAATGGACAAGGTGAAGGTCCATACCAATGATGGGATTAGCCTGGCAGACATCCCAAACCCAGAAATCCAGCTGCAAGCAAAAATGGTGCACGCTTTGTTCTCAAGCCAGAGGTACAACAACATAATGAGCCGGATCAACGTACCTCTGCTCGATAGCATTGCGGCACAATCGCTGGACGAGGTGAACCTTAATGGGTTTGTGAGAAGAACCATAGAGGCTTCGGCTAAGGCCCTAGCAACAGGAGGAAGAGCCGCTGGAGGGGAATCCCCATCTTCCCGATCAACCCGCAAAGCATCATCCTCCAAAGCCGCAACCATAGGGTTTGGAGGTGTCCGTATGGCCATCATCCAAGAAGCACTAGGGCAAGGACGAGAAGAAGAAGACAAGAAGGGAGGCGACGAAGGAAGTGACGAGTCACCGTCGCAATCCCCACCTCGCATAGAAGAGCAGCGTAGGTCTTCAGATGAAACGGAGACTGACGAAGACAAAGAGGGAGAGTCCCAGGGCAGCCCACAGAGGCACGCAGAACAACAAACAAAAGCCCTGCATGGAAAGAGAGAAGAGGAGCACAAGAAAAAAGAAAAGGAAGATCTGGAGAGGGCTCGAAGGGAGTCGGTCAGGGATGAGGAGGAGAGAAAAAAGAAGACTGAAGAGGAGCTGAGAAGGAAGGAAGAGGAAGAAATAGCGCTGGCCACCCATCGCTCCATTGAGGAGCAGCACAAAAGAAACGAGGAAGGTGCAGAGAGGCCACACCAAACAGAGGCACCTGGTTCCGGTACCAGTGTGCTGAAAATCACACCCCCACCCCTGGTAGAGGGAAAAGGCAAAGAACTGATGATGCCAACTCCCCCCTCTTCATACCTTCCATGCCAGCCACTCACATCATGACAACACCCACTGTCACTGCCACCCAAGGCTCCACCCCAAAAGTCAACGAGAGCAACATGGTCACTTGGCTGCAATTCCTGGTGGAATGGGAGTTGGCAAGAGAAGCGGGCATGGCCACCCCAGCGTCAGAGTCAAAAGGGCAGCCACAGCTGATATGGAGCCAAGGCCGGAGCTAAAGAGGCAGAAAACAGAAGCCGCTGTCACCACCGCCACCATGTCCCATCTCCCACCTCCAGCAGGACAATACGACGAATATGTTAAGGAGCTGCTCTCGTAGCTAGAAAGGGCCAAGGAAGAAAGGAGAATAGCCATGGAGGAGCTGGCAACAGAGTGCGAATCACGAGCCACTCTCCAGCTGGAGAAAACAAAGCAAACTGAATACCAAAGGGAGATTGCTGCACTCAGGGAGGAAGCCAGCAATAAGGATACAGAAGAATCAAAAGCCCTGAAGGAACGTGACGTTGCTTGGGAAGGAAGAAGAAAAATCTTGATGGAGCGCCTTAACGGAGAGAGAGAGACCAATGCTCACCTGCGGCGCAAGAACAACCAGCTCTCTACAGTCAACCTGGAAGCACAAAACCAGCTTGACAAGATCAGAGAGGAGGCTGTAGAGCTGGACCAGTTAAGAGGAGAGCAGGTGCGAAGGATGCAGGTGAAGTTGGACCAGCTCAACGCACAGATCGTCGACGAATGCCAGGAGTAGTCCCGCCTGCACCATGAGCTCGAGGACCAACAGCAACAACTCATGGCTATGACCCTCCATTAGGGGGAGAGCCTGGAAGATATGGAAAAAAGAGCAAAAGAATGGGCTGACCACAATGAG
Source organism: Lygodium microphyllum (assembly GCF_053477565.2). Taxonomy (NCBI): domain Eukaryota; kingdom Viridiplantae; phylum Streptophyta; class Polypodiopsida; order Schizaeales; family Lygodiaceae; genus Lygodium; species Lygodium microphyllum. Next base: position 74,257,319 of record NC_141140.1, read on the forward strand.
GGGAGAATACAAAACTTAGCACGCCGGTTGGCCAAAGCAGAAGGGGATAGGGTGCTGGCTGAGAATCAGGTAGAGGCCGCCCAGCTCTCCATGATAGCCCAACAGCACACCTTCCTCAATACACTGCTCCACTCCACCAAACCGGAAGGAAACGAAGCCAATGATGAGCCATAAGAAGCTAACCATTGCACAAAGAGCCCTAACAGCAGGCCTGCATGTGCCACTACAACTAGGAGGCCCGCCGCAGAGCCTGGAGGAGCAAAGAAGATATCTTGCACAGGTAGGCCTGATGGCGCAGGAAATAGACGAACTTGGCTTCACAGAGGCGAAGGCGCAAGAAGACGTGCAAGCAGAAGGGGGTGAACCAGAGTTTGATCTGGGATCTCAGGAGGAGGACTATGTCCCACCACCCCCTCCTCCACAACAAGAGGAAGTGCAGCCCCCTGACACATCTGCTGAGAGGAAAGTAGCCCAGGCTAATCGCACGAGAGAAATGGTAGAGAAGGCAAGGAAAAAGCTGAATGTTAGACCTGTTCCAAAACAACCTGCCCCTCTCCTACCACACCCTGAGAATCTTCCCGCTGAATTCCATGCAGAGTTGATTATCTGGGAACAACAGGAATGTACCCACGATCCCTTTGACTTGAGCTTTGAGTTTCCCGTTACATTAAACAGAGTAATGCCCATTCAACTTGTAAACGACATAATCGCCATGGGTGCAAGGCTCAAGGCCAAGTGGCTAGCGAAGCAATAGGCCAACCCAACTGCTTGGGGAGCCGAGGATCGCGAATTTTGGCAGGATAAAGTCCTCCAGGTGCCTAGATCGGTGGAAGGCTATAATTGCCAACCCACCTAGAGAAGACACATTTTTGACGTCAACCTTGACGCGTGGATGGCGTTTTGTAACACCCTCCCTTCTGAGAGAAATGACCCCACTTTCATGGCATATCCTCGAAGGGTAGGGGTCAACTTTAATCCATCCATCCACGGCAGGTTCGACTTTCCCATTATCTATAACGCCAATAGCACCTCCCATAAGGATGCCCTTCTCTTTACCCTCCCTGATTTGTACAGCTCTATAGATAGATTTCTTAGTGAGTTCACCTTCTGTCCTGACCCCGCCTTCATAACCACTTGTAATTATCTTAGACTAATTAGGATCCTAGTCCACCAAGAGCTTGCACCTCAAGAACGCCACCTCCCACCCCTCTACTTCGACCCCAATGCCATAAATAGCAGCGCCATGACTCGCCTCATGATGCGTGCTACTCTTTTGCCATCCTTCTGTGTTGCACTGCTCGAAGATATGAGCGATAGCAAATTCACCCAGTGCAACCACCCCTTCCTTTCCACCACCACTCTCAAAAACCGCCTCAACCTCAAGGGCTACTTGTTGAGTCGCAGATTCCTTAACAAGGCCCCCCACCCTCCACCATCCCCTACCCGCCATTCGGATGATGAGGAGTAAACTCCCATCATGCCCTTGTATCACATGTATCCATGTATAAGCCTCTTTATTTTTTTTAAAAAGAAGAAGAAGAAGAAGAAGAAGAAGCAAGCCACAAGACAACAAAAAAAGGGTGAACTGGAAAGAAGAGACGACAGCAAAGCATAGCAAAGCCAAGGGATGCATCTACCATTAAGCAAAGATCAGCGGTGAGACCTTCGCAAGATCCGCTTACAACTCCCCTTCGCCTCGTTGTGCACCGCCGTCATTGCACTTAGGGTTCTCCCTTGCCCCTTCCCCACTTCATGCTTAGGGCACATCAAGGGCAGGACTTTCAGACCTGTCACCCTAAGACTTGCACCGCACCTCCAACGACACACTAAGTGGGTCCTCAAGTGTGGGACATTACCAAGGGCTTGACCCATCTCCCAGTTCCACTGCCATGGGCACCACGCACTACACGAAGAGTCACACACACCCCTTAGGGAGTGCACAACTTTTCTTACAGGTTATGTTCAAGTTTCAAGAAATGGCTACTCCACTGAAGAGGATCACCCACGGCATCCTTTAATGACCAATACTTTTTCCATGTGCCGGTGTCCAGCCATCTGCCTGGCTGATGGCTACCATGATTGAACCAAGCCAAGATAGATCCGCCATTGGCATAGATCTTGGAACCTCATCTTCCAAAGATGCATGTCCAATGCCTCAGGATCTACAGATCACTTATTGATTCCACAAGCCTAAAGAATTTCAATGTAGAGTTGAAGATCTTCAACGTAGTACTGAAGACTTCAACTCAAAGACGAAGACCTTCAACTCAAGACAAAGATCTTCAAATCAAAGACATAGATTTTCAATGCGAAGACAAGCCATATCTTTGTCAAGACAGAGTTCGGGGGGGCTTCTCCAGAATAAATCCCTCCAATACCATCCTCCTAAGGGATTGCTTATTACTTCAAGCGTTTCTGATGCTCGAGGGACGCTGGCTACATAACGGATGCCACAACTAGGTGAAAGATGCTGAGCATCTTCATGGAGCCTAAAGCACATCGGAATCTCTCCTCATCATCGTCATTAAACTCCATTACCTGTCATTCACACAACCACCTTGGTCTTGCTCCTGTGCAAATTATATGCATTAGTTGGGAATAGGATGAAATTAGAGTGGTGGGAAATGGGAAAAAGGGCCTAGGCTACAGCCGGCCATGTAAAAAAGGGAAAAGAGGATGACTGCCCAAAAAGGATTTAGGGCTTTGTATATAAAGTTGAAAAGTGAATGAGAAGCTCATTCTTTGGTGTGTGGCAAAAAGAGTCTTCTTCTTCTTCTCTTCTTCTCTCCTTCTTGCTTGTGTGTGCTCTTGAGAGAGGGAGTGTGAGAGTGTGAGGGAGTGAGTGTGTGTGGGAGTGAGGGATCAAGAGGGTGAAGCTCTTCACCATCTCCTCTTCTCTTCTTCTTCTTCTCTTCTCTTCTCTTCTCTTCTCTTCTCTTCTCTTCTCTTCTCTTGCGCGCGCAGGTATGGAGGATTGAGCTTGGAGATGGAGGAGGCTTGAGGATGCTTGAGCTAGCATCAAGAATCGTGGAGCTACCAGAGTGCAAGAGAGAGGAGGGTACTCGATCAAGCATCAAGGTAAGCTCACTAGACTCGTAGGATCGACGGCGCGTCGGCTAGGTGAGAGATAGCCATTAGAGCTCGCTTGGAACGCTTGAAACAATAAGCGGTCCGTGGGTCTTGGCGGTTGAGCGAAAGCTCCCACAGGAACTATAAAATTGAGTGACACATATCTGGTGACTTAAAGGCATTCAAATGTATGTACAATGTGTAAAAGGGAGCCAACTCTAGATCTCATTGCCTATGTTGCATGTCCCCAGCCATAGAGTTGAACTCAAGCAATTGAAATAAAGCTCCCTCTAGGCACAACAAGGATCCACAATTTAAGCCAATCCTAGTAGTAAATGCCCATATCTATACACTTCATGCGCTTTGCAAGATAATTAAAAAGCTTGTTCATCTTTATATAGAGTTTGCATGGAAACTGAAGCCATTATCAGCTAAAACAAATGCTATAACAAAGATTGAAAAAGTCCTATCTACAATTGGTTTGCATGGTGGTCATATTGTTATTGAACCAAATCTTTAAAAGTCTAAGGATGGCAATTGTGTTCCCACCAAAGAGCCATCTATTGGTGGAGTGAAGGCTTTCATGGGAGACCTGGTAAGATAAACTCTAGGAATGGTGGCTCAACTATTAGATACAATTAGTGGAAGTCTCTACATAATGTAGTTAAGGATCAGCAAAAGTGTTCTTTTATTATGATAAAATTGAATGGAATGATGATGATCTCAAAGACTTTAAAAACCAATTGAACCATTTTAAAAAGGCAATGATAAAAGCTTGGGGTGATCAACACTTCACTCACTATATATGGTAAGAAGTTTGCATATGTATGTCTCTTCATTGTCTGACTCATATAAGGTTTTTGAAATAAAATTTATTTATTTAAATATACAGTATATTTCATACAACTATGCTCCATATTTTATCAAGAAATATTGATCTCTATCTATCTGGTCAATGCAAGGTATGGAAAAATCACATTATCAAGTAAGAACAAAATATTTTAGACACATAAGACATGGAGGTGGAAGATACAAAGAAAAAAAAATATTAAAGGTATTCCAATGATTCTATAGACAAACTTGGCACAAATTCAAGCTCAAAGACATAATCACATCATGTAATATATCATCTTTGGCAAGGACTATACAAACTGTCACCCAAAGAAGAAAATGTGGATATTTAAAATCTTGTGCAAAGCAAACATTTTCAGAATGGTTATGAACTAGATAAACCTAGAAAGAGCTTCAAATTCTTGGAATCTTCTACGTGGGAGAGCAAATAACTCGAAAGTATCCTACTCTAGATCCATTATATCCATGCATGAAGCCAAAAACTCTTACAGCTTCTTCCTTCTCCTCCAAAATTATCTTTTCTAATTCTCTATTGATAACTTGGGATCCAATCACCTTGGAGATAGCTTTCAAAGCCATCATTGGTAAGCTTGGAGAGCTTGACAACTTGCTATGATAAATTGCAAATGTTTGATTATTTAAGCTTCTAATATAATGACCAAGGCCTTGACTTTTGCCAAGGTTCAATGGCCTTAAGCCCTTAGCTCTTCCAAGAAAGTTGTTTGGATCTTCAATTTCTATATGCACAATAAACCACAATGGTGTAAGATGTCAATAGTTAAATATCCTATAATATTTGTCTATAATGCATAATAAACTCTACTATAAACTAGGATGGATATCTTAAAATTATCTTCCATACCTTAGGGTTTTCATCTTCTTCAAGAAGACTATCATCATAAAGATTTATTGAAATTTTTGGTTTCTCCTCTGATGGAAACTTCTGTTTCTCTTCATGCACCATGTCATCAATACCAAGTCTCTATTGAATTTTTGAGAACTCTTTCTTTGTAGTAGGTAGCCCCTCCTTTTCATATTCCATGAAACTGATTAATACATGAATGCAAGGCAATAGAGCTGTCTTGAAAATTCTCTCCCTTTACATCAAGACTAGAAAATCTTCTCTAAGATAAAAAAGGTGTTGAATATCATTTAGCAATATATATCTCTTTTTGTTGATGAGGTAAGTGGAAAATGTTGGGACACACTCAAGAGGACCTTCTTCTTTCTTTGTACTCAACTCTTTTTCCTTTTCTTTCACTTTTGTAATATTCTCACAAAGCAACATCAAATCCATGCACTAGTTGGTTCTTAACATCCTCTTGAACCATTTCTCCCTTCTCTTCAACATCTTTATCTTTACTTGCAATATCCTATGTCTTCTTCTCTTGTATTGTATCAAAAGAACTGTCCATATACTAAAGATATATAAGAAATCCAACATCCTTGTAGATAAGAAGACATTGATGTTGATTCTAATGAAAAGGGCAATCTGCTTCCCACTTCTTGAATTTCTCATCAATGAGGCTAAACTTGGTTTGCAATTTTTTTCTAGCAACATTGGTAGCTTCCACTATATCACTATAATGGACAAATCCCTCAATCTCTAGGCCCTGCATATATCTATCATAACACAACCTATAATCTTTCAGTTTGTCTTCAAGATCCTTCAAGAGCTCTTGTAAATCAAAGGGAATATTGAGCATATCTATGATGTAATTGAATCTAGATGAATTTCCAGTTGCATGGAGGAAATCAAAGAGCTTATCATCACACGTATCCTCCAAATCCTATTTCTCTATTCCCTCTAGAGAAAGCTTTCTATTAGTCAGAACCAAATTCTAAAACAACAAGACAAGTTTATGAATACAAAGAACTAATCCACATTTTCTTACATCCATATAAGCAATTTAAATTTTTGTAACTTGTGGAAAGGAAGTTGCATTATCACAACAAACTAGGAATGTGGATTTTGATTTAGGGAATGAGCCCACTAATGTAAGGTTCTATGTCACAAATTTGGGTGTCTATGAGTGTTTGTTAGGAACAGACTATCTAATCCCCAATGATGCTTATATCCATTGTGAAGGAGGCTAGGTCTCATTTTCAAACCTCAAAGAAGATTAAATAACTACTCAAGGTAAAGCTAGTAAACCAACAACCTAAAACCTAGAAGAAAATCAAGTTGGCCTTAGCTTTATGAATAGTACAAGGGCTAAGAAAAGTATTGCATGTATCCTTAATCAAACTCAATAAAATTAGTTAGAAAAAGAAATCAAAAGAGGATTGACTTCAAAATAAATTATGAAATGCGAGTTGAGTCTTCAAGTAATGAATAGTGGCATCATCTTTCGTGTTTCATTGGGTGTTTGTGATTTATGACTTGACGACTTATTAAATGAGATTATGGAGGTTAGAGGAGCTTTGTGGAGCCTTATCACATTTCATCTCACAAAAATTAAATGATTCAATTGTTTCTCAACGCTTGTGCACAACTAAAATAATCATTTCTCAATGCCTTAAAATAGCTGATTCAATCATTTCTCAATGCATGTGCACAAGAAAATTGGCAAATAGAAGTTTGTCATGTTAGAAATGTATTACTTTGTGAGCATGAACAGGTTTGGCCAAGAGCACATGTATTCTTAGCTTTCGCAAAGTGTGTGGTTGTGGGAGAGAGAAAAAAATATGTAGAAGAAAAGTTTGTGTAAAAACTAGCATGACATGGGAATGTGTATTTATTTAAAAACGGCCACCTTGGAATTTGCTCAAAAGGTACCATGCACTAATTTAAACTTAAAAAAGAAGGCTTATAAATTTTTCCTTTCACCAAAAAAATAATGCCATAAAAGTGCCATAATGTTTGAAAAGGTCAATGACATGTGGCACACGTTCCGAGGTGACAATGGTATACCCGCCACACGTCTGAAGTTAATTACTCATTATGCTTCGAGGAAAGGTCCTTTTAAAATGGATTTTTGAACCACAACTCTAATGAGGCATAAAAAATGTCAATTAATTGGAGCACCTTTTTCGATTGGCCCTGACAGAACATAGGCAAAAGCAAATGTTTGAACCACTAAGCTCTTTTCCTGCTCTGATTCACCAATGCAAGGTAGCTTCATTACAACTCAAAGTTTTTCAGCACCCAGCACACGAAGTAAGATTTCATCACATAGGTCCCATAATGCATAGTATTTGCTATAGTCTTGGGCATGTAATTTTCTTTGATAGATCTTAGCTAGTAGCTCTATAGTGATGTAATTTTCAAAATGGTTTATGATTTTTCCTTGATATTTTCTCCAAATTCTATTCGAAATTTTGTTTATGAATTTTCTCCAAAATTATTTTCTCCGAATTCTCTCTAAATTTGTATTCTCTGAATTTTCTTTGAAATTGTTTTTGGACATAGGAAAAGTGAAAACAACATCTCTCTCTCATCTAAAGGTCTTCAATTCGTGTTTCATACGTCAGATTGGAGCACATCTTGATGTTGAAGGGAGGTGCCTTTTCCTTATACTACTGTCAATCTTTGTGATTTGTAGAGCATGCTTCTTCTACACCATGCCTTTATTATTGCTTCTAGAGTTCTACCTTCTTTTTTGTTGAACTTGGGCCTAGAGAGCCATATTCTCCTACCACACCTGCTCAAAATTTTTCCAGAGCACTCGAGAAATTGCTAGTAAACCCGTTGTGTCAACAAATTCTTGCTACCACATAAGCGAGGCAGCACCAGGAAATCTTAGGACAAAATTCTATCAAGATAAAATTTTCAATAGTAGAGGTAGGGTGTTCAGTTTAGTTTGGGGTTGGGAAAATTTAGATGGTAGTCATAGTAAGAGTGGCAGTGGATTGACTAATCATATGCAATGCTTTCTCTTGGCTACATTTTTGGCCATGGGAGGCCTACATCAATAGGACATAGTGTGAACATTATACAAGTGATCTTTCATGTACTTTGAAACTAGCACCAGTGTCATTCAGGTACCTCATGATATGTAGCAACTATGGCATACATCAGGTTGACAACTATGGATGCATAAGATCCTTGGCTATACTAATCTTTTGCTTGTTTGACTTGGGGTTGTCCTAATTTTGAGGTTTTTTTTTGTTTCTTCTAGAGATTTTAGATGGCTAGAACTAAGGCACTGCAAGAAAGCAGAAAGTTGATCCTAGAGGCCTTGCTTCAAAGGTCCATCAGCCCTCCAAGCCTTCTAAACTTGCAAGGAAATCAAAGCCAAGGAGAAATTTTTCACAACATGTTAGATGCCTGAAGGAGATTAGAAGTGTAATGATAGCTCTGGATAATGTAATTCCAAAATTGCCTTTTCAAATGCTTGTCAAAGAGATTTGTGACAAGCATAGTCTCAATAGCTTTAGATGGACAAAGACAACTCTCAATTGCATCCAGGAGGCTACAAAAGATTTTCTAATTGAAAATTTTCAAGATTCCTACATCTGTGCTGCTCATGCACATAGACTTACACTTATGGACAAAGACATGATAATTCTTAGGAGGTTGAGATACACATTTTCAAAGGTCCTTGAGCTAGTCCCCCTTACTGATGTGAAGATTTCAATAATTTAAATGTGCCTCCCTATAGAAAAAGAAAGGTGATCTAGGCCCTAAGGTTGAAGATGTCACCCATGAAAAGGACACAAGACTACATGAGAAAGAGGAAAAGGTCACACAAGAGTAGGCAGAAAAATGGAGGGAGTATAAAAGGAAGAAGGCAAAAGAAAAGGAAGTAGAGCAGCTACCATCTCTTGAAAAAGATCTATCTACCCTTCTTGAAAGGCCCAATCCTAAGGGCTTCAATGTTTGTTGCTTTTTACCTAGTGATATTAACAAAAGATCTAATAAGAGCTATCTACCCTTCTTGAATGGGCTAATCCTAAGTGCTCAATGTCTGTTGCTTTTGACCTGGTGATATTAAGAGAAGATCTAATATGATATTTTTTTCCTTTGACTGTGTTCAAATCCTCAAGAATAAAATGAGAGAAGTAAATGACTTTATTCTTCTTGCTAGATGAGGTAGAATATACCCAAAAAAAAATTTACTCACTATATATTTTTCTAGTAATAGCCTTTCATGTTTATGCTCACTATCTCCATTCCTTTGTTAGGTGTGTAATGTATAAGATCCCCTTTGGTATACAATAAAAAATTGATGTTTTTGATCCATCTATCTCATACTATATGAGGAGTGAGATTGATGCAAGTGCATTTGATGATTGACTTGAAGTGCTAGAGAAAAAGCATTCCATGCCTTCTGATTTACTTGCAACAATGTAATATAGACAAGTTGTGGTAAGGTCTTGATTAGTATGGTTGGAACATAATAAGAAAATTTATTCTATGAACCACCACAAACAAGTTTCATAGTTTTACTTTATATTATTGGTTGCAGTATCCTCATCAGGATTATAGTCACTCCTGTCGTGAGAGAGTAATTGCAAATACCAAAATATTGATTGAGTTTATTTATCTCAATGATGATAAAATTGTAAAGGTAATCTGAATGATACTAAACTTCAAGATAGAGGTTCATTGCAAAGTAGTCCATTGATGATAATAATATAGTCCATTATAAAAAATAGCAATGAACTAAAGATATTTTCTTACAAATGTATGATAGTTTTCAAGGGATTGCTATACAAGTGAGCATGTTTGATATATAAGAGCAAAAGTCATAAAGTACATAATGGTCAATTGTATGAAACCAAGAACAAACAGTATTAGGGGCTTGAAGAGGAGGTGCATGTAACTGTAGTAGGTGAACCTATACCTTCAACACCTAAGGCAACCATTGCATCAAAGAAAGGAAAAAGGACTCCTAGAAAGGATGTCCTTTCTCCTAAGAAAGGCCCATTTAAAAAAAGTAGCTTTGCCTCACTTCTTGTAGGCCCTTCTATGTATAAGTCATGGAGATGGTTGACAAAAAGTTGCCAAAAAATGTGTACGTGTATTTTATATTGATAGTAAATAGATATTTTCTTCGATATCTTTGCATTGTGTATTTTTCTCTCATCTCATTGATATTTGCAACAAGAAATGTGTTACAAATGTTTGTTAATCAGGAAGTGGAATCAGATATACACCTAAGTGGATATAATATGATATAAAAACTTACTCATTTTTTATTAAGTTGGAATACAAATGAGTATGGTAGTTCAATATCTTCATTTTGTAAATCCATTCTCACTTGATGTAATGTACATGAAGATCTAATCTTTAGGATTGCAATAATGTCCTCATTAAACCAAACATCAAGATCCACTATAGGATCTTTGCTAAAATTATCAAGATTTTGGTCTAAAGAAACCAGACTAGCAAGCATATATTTACAAGCTATAGAGTCTTGATCTATCTTACATATAATTTTTTCTTTTGTCCTAGTTTCCCATCCTTCATCAACAAATTATATGACATGATCATATGTTAGTCTCTTCATTGAAAACATGGCCCTTGTTCTTCTTATCTCAGCATTAGAAAAGAAATCAATAAATATATTAATAGGCATAAACAAAGCAACTTTGCCTAAACTACTTGAGATATTAGGTTTTAATTCCCTCTGTATCTCAAAAAATATTTTACATCTATAGCTCTCACTAGTACTTGGATAAGGCCACTTAAGGCTTAAAAATCTTGCAAAGGAAGGGGAGATATTGATCCCATTGGCTACGCTACATGGGGATAATATAAGAATGGTTATAAAAAAATATTCCATTTTGTGCAAGCTCTGTCTTCTTTGTACCTTTATACATTTCTTCTCTAATCGAACCATGCATAACATCAATAACATCAACAATAGACTCAACCGATTGCCATTCCTCAAGATTAGAGGGGTAGATATCTACAAGATAAACAAATGTTATAATAGAAAACCTTAAACCAAGTTCAAGAAAAGAAAGACTTTAAGAATCAAATTCTTATAATTTGGTCTATGCATTGGGAGATTTGAAGTATCATGTTCCAAATATAGCTCTCTATGAATAAACATATGTTGCATCAGTACCTCTTTTATGCTATTCTTATTTACTCCAAGCTTAAAATATCATATTCTATCCTTCTCCAAGTAGAGACGAACAATCTCTTATATGTTCATATTTTACAATGTTTTGCTTGCTATATGGTGATCCAATTGCCTTTGCTAATGATAGTAGGAATCCATCTTCCATCTATTTGGAATGACTTGAACACTGATATGGATGTGATTTGGGAGATTGGATGCCTAGTTGAAGGTTGAATTTCTATATCCATGGCACACGCACGCATAGACGCACACACGCACATGCACACGCACACGCACAAGCACACACACAGAGTGAGGATTAGGCTACCACAAAGGAGGGAAAAACACAAGAGGGATAAAAGAACGGAGGAAAAAATATGAGTACCAAGCTTTTTACTAATTTAAATTTAGATTAAAGCAATCATTATCATTTGTTCATACATACCATTAAATAAAAGTGGCTAAGACTGTACGCCATTAATGTAAAGAATGTCATAATCACGAATATAAGAGGCTAAAAGTAGATATTGATAATATAAAATTTATATATATACATATATAATTTTTTGTAAAATGATTTTTTTCCTTTTTTAAAGAGAATTTTTGTTACAGAGGCCTTGCTCCTAGTGGCTTAGAGCACTCTCTTTCTATTTCCTAAAAGGCATTTTCGAGACATCTAAACTCCCCTAATACCCATCCTAGCCAATTAGCAAGACATTGAACCAAGCACCATTGAGGTAACTAGGTGCCACCCTAAATCCAATACTTAACCCTTTTGCCCCTCTAGAGGACATGGCAAGTTAGGGAGCTCCAATCACCACTTACTTGTGCCAATAATAGTAGGCATCTTTATTCTCAAACATGCCATCCGATAGGCATCTTAGTTCACTTCATCATTGATTTGGTCCATCGCACTAGTAATTATTATTCTCCAAGCATAAGGGACACATAGGTACTTATTAGCCTTATTAACATCATCTTTGACTCCACTAGCACAAGGGAGGAAGCCAATTCAAAAGAATAAAATAATCTTAAACACATCGAAATCCCTTCCTTGCTTTCCATGAAAGCATCCCTTTTTCAAATAATAGATAAACTCTCCATAACTTCCGACATTTGTCACATAACAACCATTCAACTTGGGCCTTAAGAATTTGATTATTCTACATGTTGCTTATTTTGTTCACAAGGCCTATGTTACTAGTCTATGTATTATGGTTTTTGAAGTCTTTATTGATTGTGGCTCTTGCAAGGACATCAATCAAGTGGAGATGTGGGTAGCCCTATGATTTCCTTAGTTGATGGCCTCAAAATCACATTGAGATGTTGTGGCACAGGAAGAACTCCTCACTTGAGCCACAACGATAGTAGCTTAGCTAGGAATTTGAAGAAGAGAGAAATAGCTTTGAGATGAGCTCTTAAACAAGGTATTGACATTTTAGGGGTATTGCCTCATTAGCATGGCAATTTGGTAGAATCTCCTTTGTGGTCACTAGAATGGGGGCTAAGAGGGTCTTCTCCTTCTCTCTTACTCTCAAAATAATGAATGGGTGCTTGGTTGATTTTTAGGGTGGGAAAATCCAATTTATACTTTTTTGAGAGTGGTAGGGGACTAATTTGGACATGGTGAAAGATGACCCCCCCTCCCCCCGTGGAAAAAAAAGAATCCCCCTTCCTTGATTAACTTTTTTTATTTCCTCCCCTTTCTAATCATGGGTATGAAAGCTATGCTTAGATCTGGTCTGGAAAGCATATAATTCATTCTCAATATAGATTATGTAGATAACATTTTATCTTGTGTTGCTTTTTATAGGCCATAATACTTATGAAATGAATCCTCATGTTCAATGTTAAATTTGTTAGCTGTTAAGAAAATGCCAAGGTAGACACCCTTTTGAAAATGCCAAGGTTAACAAATGAGAAGTGAAATTATTAATTTGAGAGTTAAGATGTGAACTAAAATATTGGAACATGACACAAGTGGTAGAAAACAAATTATTTAGGGGCAAAAGGGAAAAAATATTACATGAAGACGAGGACATTATATCCTCTCCCCCATAAAGAAGATGACCTCCTCTTGAAAAGAAGAAGGGTATGGTTTTACAAGGGTAGCTTCATCAATTCACACAACATCTTCCCCTAGTTAATCTTTCCATTGCATTAGATATTCAATGATGTGCAATTACTTAGATGCTTTTTCTTAGAGTTAAAAAATCATATATCATACAAGGTTTCATTTCAAGAACCCCTTATTTGTTATTACAACTTATTTATCAAGGATATGGTTGACTAGCTCTCACCCAGCACACAAAGAAACACTAAACCAGGGTATCGAGCAGCAAAATGTATGCTTAGAGCTTTGCTCCACACCATGAAACTTGCAAACACACCTCTCTTGCACTAAAAATGCACACACAAAAAAGACCCAAGACACAGCCACACTAATCAAGAAACAAGATTAGGTGGCTCCTCTTTCAAGCTCACACACCAAGAATCCATAGTTGTAGCACAAGTATGAGAGAGAATAGAGGATGGACAAAGAGAGTTTTGAAAAGAGGAAAGAGAGAAGTTAAAGAGACACCACAATCTACCGTGCTCCAACCTCCTCAACCACTTTTTCCCAAGAACCCCAATTGCACCCTTTTGAACCTTTATTAAATCAAATATATTTGAGCATACAAAAAGACTAAGGTAGGGGCCGTGTGTGTTACATGCATTTTTGGGCAAGTTCCCAAAGGTTTTTTAAACGTAGACGACATATGCAATGGCTTTTATAGCTCTAAGCCAAGCATTTACAACACACTATAAGATATGATAATAAAGTACAAAGAACATGCATATAGCATATAATTTTTTATTACATAAAAGATTTGTGAATATCAAGACACATCCTTTTAGCCTTTTTGGTGAAAAAATTGGAGGCTATCATTCCTCCCACACTTAAATTGGTGAGCTCCCCCGAACCAAAGAACCATGATAAACTTCCATTTTAAGCTTTAAAAAACTCTTCCACTCTTGTTTATCTTCCATTCTTTTACACTTCCGTGGATCATTTGTCCACTCCCTCAACCACTATCTCTTATCTTTGACTTCTTTTTCCCACTTCACACAATTTACTTCAATAAACAATGAATGATAAAGAAGAAATACCATGGAACTTTGTTGTTGGAATGAACACCATTTTCATGAAGAAGGAACACATAAATTCCACCACTTCTATCACCAAGAAGGTGAAAAACTTGCAAATGATCACCTTGAAGCACTCCCACTCTTAAGATTTATCTTTGATGTTCTCCCACCCATAGGTTTCTAATGTGTGGCTTATTCGGAGAAAAGACAGAAATAGAACATTGGATGCTTGATTTTCTTTGATGTATTGCATATGAACTCCTACAAAAAGGTGGTTAACCTTAGGGTTTTAAGGTTTTCATAAAAGTAAAATATTTTTTGATCTTTCTGGTTGCCGTCTCTCATGCAGAGGCCACATGGATGAGGCGTAAGAAGGATGAACGATTTGCCGAGAATCTGGTTCACTATTTCTCTGCATAGGCTCTTCACTTAGCATTGAAGAGGGCGGCTACAATGCTTGACATTGTTGCCACTTATTATTCTTTTTTCATCAACCCTCTTCCTTCTTGTGTGATTTTCTCTATTGCTCAAGATCTATGGTCCATTAAATTTGCTGATTGATGGTTGATTGACTATTAGGGAAGAATTGCGCTAGTGGAGGAGAGTCCAGAAAAGAAGTCAAGCTATCGAGGATCAGGGCACAAGCGTGAGAACATGTCATTGTTTATTTTTCTTCTCATTCTTGACTACTCCATGGAGCATTGATAGGGCAGATAGGATTCGCATGGTGGTGCATCGTGTGGCTGCAGATTTTACTTTCTCCCTTCTAACTTTCATTTTTCACTTCTCTGGTCCATCTTCATTTCCTTTAAAAAACCATAAAGAATATGATTGAGAAGGCAAAATTGTTGCAATGACCTCCTTCTCTTCTTCTACTTCTTCTTCTTCATGCATGGAGTAATAGAGAGAGTCAATGAAGTAGGAACATTGAGGGCATGGCGACAGCATTTGCCTTTCTCCTCGTTCTCCAATGAAAAACTACCATCCAGTCCTTCTTACTCGTTTTAGTCTGTTCTTCAGCAGTGTCTTCTCCTCAAAGATATTATTCTTGGAATGCAAAGCCTCTTCCTTATTTTGCAGAATCCATAGCTAGCCCAGTCCCGGCAATGGAACCAAGAATGAATGGCTCTCACCTAACACACAAAGAAACACTAAACCAAGGTACCGAGCAACAAAATATATGCTTGGAGATTTGCTCCTCACCATGAAACTTGCAAACACACCTCTCATGCACTAAAAATGCACACATGCAAAAGAACCTAGACACACCCACACTGATCAAGAAACAAGATCAGGTGGCTCTTCTTTCAAGCTCACACAACAAGAATCCATAGTTGCAGAACAAGTATGAGAGAGAATAGAGGATGGACAAAGAGAGTTTTGAAAAGAGGGAAGAGAGAAGTTAAAGAGATACCACAATCTACAATGCTCCAACCTCCTCAACCACTTTTTCCCAAGAACCCCAATTGCACCCTTTTGAACCTTTATTAAATCAAATATATTTGAGCATACAAAAAGACTAAGGTAGGAGCCTTATGTGTTACATGCATTTTTGGGCAAGTTCCCTAAGGTTTTTTAAACATAGAAGACATATGCAATGGCTTTTATAGCTCTAAGCCAAGCATTTACAACACACCATAAGATATGACAATAAAGTAAAAAGAAAATGCATATAGCATATAATTGTGGATAACATAAAAGATTTGTTGATATCAAGCCACATCCTTTTAGCCGTTTTGGTGACAAAATTGGACGCTATCAATGGTTATGTCAAGATTGAAGAATGTATGTAGGATACATCATGGATTTTCAAAGTTGATAGGATTTTCCTTATTCCTTGGGAAATTAGGCTTGAAATACATGGTTCATTGCAATGGAAGCAGGCATGCTTTTCTCTAGGTTGATTTTTTGCTCCTTTTATAGCATAAGGTTGATGTCCACACTAGGTTTTCTTAAAGGATAGTTCTTCAAGGTAAGTTTCAAGGTTTCCTCTTTTTTTGGGATTGTACTATATTGGCAATGATCTCTTTGATAAGTGGCTTGGCTTTTATGAGTGTATCTTTTAAGGATATAGGTCTCACCACCTCTACTCAAAGTTTAGGGGTGCATTAATCCCTTGGCAAAATCATGATAGTTGTTGTTCAATGGTTATTACTAGAGTGTACTTTCTCAAGGTGATGAACTCGGAGTAATATTATTCATAAGTCAACTTGAAGTACTTGAGACTGAAGAACTCAATCATCTTAATGGACTCATGAGAGTGTACTTTCTCAAGGTGATGAATTTGGAGTAATATTCTTCCTAAGTCAACTTGAAGTAGTTGAGGCTGAAGAACTCAATCATCTTAATGGACTCATGAGAGTGTACTTTCTCAATGTGATGCACTTGGAGTAATATTCTTCATGAGTCAACTTGAAGTACTTGAGACTAAAGAACTCAATCATCTTAATGGACTCATGAGAGGGAAAAAGATCATGATCTTTCACTACTCTCTTAATGACTTCCCGAGTTTGAGAAGCTTTGATCAATTTTTTATCCTTGCATTGCTATTCCCATAAGCTTTGTGCCACTATTGAGGTGAAATCATGCAAACATGGCTTGTTTACATGATTTCACCAAAGTTTTGTGACCCTAGTGAGTCGAAATCATGCAAACATGGCTTGTTTGGTAGTGATCATCCCTATGATAGAAAATTACATTCCATCACCTCTTTGCATACTTTGGCATCCTTCTCAAGATTTGGCATCTATACTTTGGTATCCTTCTCTTGGATTTATAGTACACAAGACATTGGCCATGGAAAAACACAATTAGTTTTCTAGACCTCATAAACTTAACTCAATGTATCATCTATTAGATAATGATTAACAAGACAAGGATTGAAGAAAAACATTACACATCTATCAAATCTAATTTCTAGTTACTTTAAGCATCTTCTTCCTTACATCATGACCTTGGGCTCTAATACCATGTTTAAGGTACTCTACCCTAGATCCATATTTTGATAGTCAACTACATCAATCAAGGAGTCCCAAGAAACTATTATCATAACTCTAATTTGGATTTGAGATGAGGATTGAATGGAGAACACAACTCTACCTTGCAAGAGAAACATGGTTGATTCCTAAGCTTGCTAGTCTAGTTCATGTTGTACCCTTGGGTTGGTTGACATATCTTCTTAACAGAATGAATCCTACTCTTGGCTCAAAGGGAGTGATATATTTTTTATTATCTCACAAGCACAACCAAAAACATTGTTTTCCTAAAATGAAATTAAAACTCGAATAGGATGCCTCTATGAGATCTCAAAGTGGAATAGCTACCAAGCTAATTGAGGCCACCTACCATAGGATTCCTGTGTTCCATCCTTAGCACAAATTTCTTAAACAAATCCCCTTATCAATGAATAATGCACAAAGAATTCTTTACTTCACAACAAAAAGTTGATAACTTTCATTAATGCACTTGACTTGTCTTTACAAAAGTGCCAAGCCTATGGCCAAGAAAACTTTTCCAACAACCTAGGATTTGGCATTCCAATCCCACCAAGTAGGTATGTCACACATCTTGACCTAAGTAGCCAACAAGGTGTTCAGTTGATTGTTTGCCCTCCCTAGGCCCAACACTCGATTCTGCCCCTCTATGGGAGATTGGGGAACCTCCAATCACCACTTAGCTCATGCCCACAATATGTAAATTTATTCTCAAATTGGTCACTCAAGTGATAGCTTGATCCACCCCCTAGTGACCGTGAGGAATCCACCCCACTCATACCTCAATCCACCCCACTAGTGACCTCAAGGAATCTACTGCACTAATGAGTGTTATCCTCCAAGGCATCTAACCATACTAACACCTTCAATACCTCCACTAGCATAAGGGAGGAAGTCACTTTTTGAAAAAAATCTCAAACACATCAAAGCATGCTACATAGTGAATTGACTATCCACTTTTCCTGTTTTTTTTGGAACCATCCATTTTCCAAGTGAGAATCAAACTCTTCCTAATTTCCAACAATTACCACAAAACAAGCATCCAACCTAGTCCTCAATGATTTGATTATTTTTCACATTGATATTAGATCATGGGGGTGGGATTATGGGTCTCCATGTTAGGGTTTGCCACATCCTCATTGATTACAACTCTTAAAATAGCCACACTCAAGTGGATGTAGGGTAACCTCCTTAGTTGATGAGGTTGAACTCACTTTGCCATAGTGTGGTAGGGTAAGAATTTTACTCAAGCCACAAGGATCGGGTCTCAACTAAGGAATTTGAAGAAACATGGCATTCAATTTTGATATTGATTGTAGATGTGAGCTTTTTTCTAGTGGCACTTTTTGCAAGCCTCAATGTCTTTATCTCGTCTTTAATTTAAAAAAATTCATAAGACTTATTACTAAGGCTATTAATATTTAAGCAAATGCCAAGTCATATGCAACTTTTAAATTGATGTCCAACTTAAATTGAGAGTTGAAATAATTGATTTAGGAGCTAGGACATAAACTAAAAGATTGGATCATTAAATTGAGGACCAAAAAATGAATGATTTGAGGATTAGAACAATGAAACATTGATTGAAGATGAGAGTTTGAAAATGAGGGTTTGTATAAAAGTTTACATGTACAAGTATGTTGGTCTCACCACACCTGCAATGTAGAGGTATGTGAATACTATAAGTGTGGTGAATACATAGGTGTAGTACAAATGCCTTTATCCCCAACAACTTGCCACTTAAAAGTGAATGTGCCTCTAGTGAGGAGAGAACAAGGAAAAAAAATGACAAAGTATGGGTGTATCCTTGTGAATGTATGAAAGCATCAAACTTGTGGTAACATTTCCTAGGTGCCTACTTAAGGCCATATATGCTCTTTCTCAACTTGCATACTAGGTGTTCCTTGCCTTTTTCCTCAAAGCCCTTAGGTTGCTACATATAAATCTCATCATGTAAGTCCCCATGCAAGAAAGTTACTTTACATTTATTTGATAAAAGTCCAGATCTAACTATACAACCAAGGCCAAAACCAATCATAAGATAAGTCATCTTGACTACAAGAGAGAAGACTTCATCAAACTCAACACCATGCTCCTACATAAAACCCTTAGCAACCAATTTGGCTTTATACACTAGCTTGGAGCATCTATGAGTGCTCTTGAACTTGTACACCCACTCGTATACATGGTAAAGATTAGGGGTGAATTTCAACCCAAATTTTATTTTTCAAAGGGTTTTCTTGGTTGTTAAGTTGTACGAAAGACTACCTCTATGAAAATTATGGGCATGACAATAGTTGATAGTTCTAGAGCTATCCCATCTACCGAAGATGAGGTGATGGAAACCATGTGATCATAAATGGTAATGTTATTGATAATCAATGGATTGTTCCCTATAATCCTTTCTTGAGTAAGAAGTACAATGCACACATAAATGTGGAGGTGTGCTCAAGAGTAGCAATTGTTTAGTATTTCTATAAGTATGTGTACAAGGAGCATGATCGTGCAATTGTCAAATTTTCTGTTGGGGTTGATTCAGCATGGAATGGTGGCAATGTTCACGAGGTGGATGAGATTCAAAGTTATTTGGATGCACAATATGTTTCTGGCTCTAAGGCATGTTGATGAATCTATGATTACCATTGCATGATGAAAAGCCTAATATACAATGTTTGCAGGTGCACTTACTTGGTGAGAATTATGTGGTGTTTCAAGATACAGATAGTATACCAGATATTGTGCAGAATGAAGACTGAAAGGGATGCCAAAGTCGCGGGAGAGAAGAGCACACACAATGTAGGTGTTGTCAACAATGTTATGAAAGCCTTATTGCACTTTCATATATATATATATATATATGAATAAAGAATATGGGCGATCACTGTACACGGGCAGGTCCAAGGGCCTTTTACCCCAACAACCTCCCACTAAAAGGCCAATGGGCCAGGGAGTGAAAAAACAAAACAAAAGAAAAGAGACAAGGTAAGGAATCATGACATCTCACCCAACACCCAATTGGAAAGCGAGCTGTGCAATAAGTGGCAGGAATCCCCTCACAAGAAGAGCCAATGGGCCAGGGAGTGAAAAAACAAAACAAAAGAAAAGAGGCAGGGTAAGGAATCATGACATCTCACCCAACACCCAATTGGAAAGCGAGCTATGCAATAAGTGGCGGGAATCCCCTCACAAGAAGAGTCAAGCATCCCTGAGTCCATGACATCCAGGAGATAAGCGATCCCATAGCTCTAGACAATAAAGCAATCCATGACTGCTTCCCATGAAGCAAGCAACACAACTCATAATAAGTGCACGGCTGTAAAGCATCAGAGTGGCGCATAGCATCAGTGCAGCGCATAAAGATAGTGGAGAGCATATAGAATCTCCAAGGTCAATCATCGAAAGAGGGCCAGCATCCCAGACAGACAAGTCAAACAAGGTCTCAAGACAGTATGTGGCCTTAGCAAAGTGAAAGACTGGCATATGGCTATAGAATCGGCCACCATAAAGCACACTGAATGCACATCAAGAGGCCTGAGAGATGTTTGTGTCACATAAAAGATAGCATGATGGCTGCGTAGAACTTGCTGGGCATCTAAATCCCAAAACTTGTAAGCCGTAAAGTCACTATCTCCATAACCAAGAAGTATGCATCTGCGTGGCATAGGCTCATGTGGCATACAGATGCCTGGCAGCCAAAGATCCTCAAGTGATCATAAGAGGGTCTCATGCCACTCCATGCCTCATGCGGAGTAATAACATCCAAAGAGAAACACGACGTCTGATTAACCAAGTAGACTACCATCATAAGGGCCTCAGCCCAAAAGCCATAAGACAACCTAGCTATGGTAAGCATAGAAGCAACCTTTGCCTATAAAGTCAGGCACATGCCATGAGCAATCCCATAATACCGTGGGCATAAGAAATCAATGCCATATTGCTGACAAGAGATCCATAAGCTAGGAGAGATAGCATGACTCTCATAATCCATCTGCAAGCATCTAGGCCTGCTACCAGCAAAATCCATAAACCTATCAAGCATAGTAATAGCATCCTCAATCCATACCAAAGGGTAAGCCCAAATACGGTGGGTAGCATGATCCATGAAGGTCACAAAATACGATGCTCTACCAAGTGACTGGGAAGGCATAGGTCCATATACTGCAACATGGACTAAATCTAGAGGAGCATGCCTCACATGATTTCCATAAGCCAAAGAGGCTCTGCACAGATCATGAGTACAATGAGAGCAAGTAGCATGGGGAAGAGCAGGCAATAAGCCCATATCACATAAAGAATCCATCTCAGTGTGTCGTACATGGCCTAGGTGACAATGCCATAACAATGCATGTGGTATCTGCATAATTGCAACCATAGAATCTCCCACGTGAGAGACATGCACTACATAATCACTGCCATATCTAGCACCTTTGGCCAATACCAAGCAACCACAATGGATTTTCCATGAAGTATTCCCAAGGGAGACATAATATCTTGCACCATGCAACTGACTGACAGAGATCAGGCTCTTAATGAGCGTAGGTATATGCAAGAAATCACAGAGAGTAAGAGAAGACCCATTTGGCAAAGCCAAGTGTATATCCCCTGTACTAATAACATGACAATCCTACTCAAGGCCCAAAGAAATACATCCGTCAATCTCCCTGTAAAAAGAGAACCAAGCTCTATGCAGAGTAACATGACAAGATGCAATACTGTCTAAAAGCCAATCAAAGGTATAGGCCATATCACTGAGCAAGTAACCTATAGGGTAACACGATGCCAGGAGTCTAGGCTCGGCTGCATCATCATGGGTAACTACATGCGCCATACCACTATAAACAGTAGTCTCACCTACTATATTACTAACTCTGCTCTCATGTCTAGTGCAGTGCAATCTTTTTTTATCTCTAATCTACTTGAAGCATTTATGCTTTACATGCCCTGTCTTTCCACAATGAAAGCAAACAGAACCTGTAAAACCTGTAGAAGAGGACAACTGCTCTGTAATAGCATGAGTAGGGCTGTCCAATACATCCAAGGAGCTCAAAGAATCAGGGAAACTCTCATCAGAGATAACAGGCTTATCAAGAGGACTATCTGCATGACTAGAAGAGCTAGAAGTCATCATAGCATACTGCAAAGGGGACTCATCCAAACCAGAAGGAGAGAACACAAAGGCATCAACCACAGATGCAAAAGCTCCCACACACCGACAAGCCTAGCAGACAAAAGCATGACATATCCAACCACTGTAGCTCGTAGCAATAAAAGCATAAGCAGGCCTCAGAGCCATAAATGCATAAGCATCCCCGAAACATAGGAGTATATATAACTTTGCAGTGTCTCATACCACGTATTGACATACAAGTCCATCCAAGAATGGTAAGTGGCAAATAAACCTACAAGAATCAAGCTCCAATAAAAGCCCAAATATCTGTGTAAAAGCATCCAGGTAAGAGGCTCTGCAAAATACATAGCAACAAACCAAGTGCATACACGGGTGGCCATAAAGATCAATTGCTCCCTGACATACATGGGCAATAACAGCCCAAATAGCATAGATGCCATACAACAGAGAAGCGGGATGGCCATAACTATAAATCCCAAGCACTATCCAATTCCACTGATCAAAAAGTATCCCGCATATCAAATGCAAACGAGCAATCACAGCTCAATAGGCAACTGCCAAAACAAGGGAGCAGTTCACTGCTCAATACCTGTAAGTGCATCCAAGTAATAGCTGAGATCTATAATCAGAGCATCAAATCCCATATGGCATCCAAGATCGTAACGAAAAAAGCCAAGTCGTAACAAAAAAAGCCAAGTCAATGTCCAACTGCTCAAGGGAATACTCAAATGAATGTCGAGATGAGGCTCAAACAACTGCCATCCACAACCAAAGCATAAAGCATTCACCAAGACATCATAACCTGTACTAGGTAGCCTAGGCATAAACCATGTCATAGATGAAATGCCAGCTGTAAAGGAGTGATAGTAAAATCCAAATCAATCTCTAATCTCAGCTCAAAAGCATTCTAGAGCATAAACAAGACATGTGGCATAGTCCAAATACATCATGACATCATACCGAGTAGCCGGGAGCACCCCATGTGACCAATAGGCATAACCCAACTGTAGCATAAATAGCTTCATCCTTGAAGTTTTCAGCAGCAAATAATAGTCTAAAACTGAGTAAAATAATGCTCAAACCAAGCTCAAATCAAGTGCCAACTCATAGGCATTCATTCCCATATGTATAGGCACCAATCGGGCATAATCGGGCATCAAATGCCAAGAGTTGTAAGCATAAAATTGAAGTAATAGGCGGCTGCCTTGTTTTGGACAGATCTGGGACTATTCAAAATAGTCAATGGCTGAGCTAAATTAGCTCCAAATGCATCTCACATAAGAGGCATAGCATCCACAAGTGATTCGGTATCAATAGACATTAGTAGAAGCATCACATAAGCCATAGGCATACAAATACATATTGTCTTAGACCTAAAATCTATTGCGGAATATTCTATCATCGGAATTTGGAAAATAAAACATCACCATTGCGTCCAAAGGGTTCCAAAACCCCAACTTAGACTCTTACCTTGCCTGAATCGAATTCCGAATGCCTAAGATATGACAAAAAGAGTGATTTTTGAGCTATTTTTGCAAACATGCACAAATAAAACGTGAGCATGCTGCTGTACTTGAGGAGCCAAATCAGGGTGGGTAGTGGATAAGAAAGAGCCCAATGAAGGCCTACACAAGCCTAGGACAAGTCCAAGCAAGAGGTGAAAAGAACAAGCTTCAATGATGGAAGCTCTGGCTGCCTCTTCATGAAACCCTGTTGTTCATGTCAAAGAATGGCTGAGAACCAACTCATACCTCATGGGAAAAGTCGAGAAGAGCTCGCAAAGGAGTGGCTCTGATACCAGTTGAAAGGGATGTAGGAGACGCGGGAGAGAAGAGCACACACAATGTAGGTGTTGTCAACAATGTTATGACAGCCTTATTGCACTTTCATATATATATATATAAATAAAGAATATGGGCGGCCACTATACACGGGCAGGCCCAAGGGCCCTTTACCCCAACAAAGACCTCTAGAAAACTACTCTTACTGAATGGTTTCTGTGTAATTGCATTCATCTAGAGGCTAAGACTATTCGCTTCAGGACTTTCTGTTGTACTGGGTATGGAAGGAATGCATGACATAAGATGTGGACTAGGAGGAGGCATGGGAATACATGTGGTCAAATGTATTTTGTGGCGCCTACTTGTGGTGAGATCTACTATTTACGGATGCTTTTAACAGAGTGTCTGGGATGTGCTTCTTTCGAAGATCTGCATATTTTTGATAATGTGATCTATGATACTTTTAGGGATGCTTGCATTGCAAGGGGTATGTTGGAAAGTGATGATGAGTATGTTGTGTGCTTGAAAGAAGATGCCTCTCTACAAACCGATGCTCAACTCCATACTTTGTTGCAATTTTGGTCTTTTGTGAGCCAGCTTGACCTGGCCATCTATGGGAAAGATTTTTGGTACCAATGGTAGAGGATATCATGTATAGATTGCAACTATAGCAGTGTAATGCCTCTCTTGGTGTTCTACAGTATGAGGCATCTAACATGGCTTTGTTACATCTGCAAGACCTTTTGCACCATGTAAGGCAAAGACTCTCTGATTTTGATGGGTTGCTTGAACCTCATCAACCAAATTCACAACTAGATGCTAACCCCGTTTTGCAAGATGAATATGCATACAACACATTGGAACAATGTAGGGTTTCTGAATCCATGGAGGGAATGTTGAATGAGGGACAAAGAATTGCCCTTAGTGCAGTTATAGATACTATTGATGCAAATAGTAGGGATATATTCTTTTTGGATGGTCCTGGTGGGTCTAGGAAGACTTTCATGTATAAATGTTTACTTTCAAAGGTACGCAGTGGTAGCCGTATAGCATTGGCAACAACATCATGTGGCATTGCTGCCTTGCTTCTACCAGGTGGACGTTGTCATGGGATTTTTTGCCCAAGCTTTAAACATAAAATTTTTAATGTCTACATCTATTACCTAGTCACTTCTAATTTAGAAAAACTATAAGAGACTTGCCTAGTGCAATAAAACATGAAGCCTAATCCACTAGCATATGGCATGGCGATGCAAAGATTGAGGCTCTCTACCTTAAAATACAATAAATTTATCATAGATCCTTGAAAAAAAAAATGTGGTTACTTACTTTTGAACTCTCTTTGCAACACTTACGTGAAATGCTACAAGTTTTGTAAGTCATGGGACATTTAACAAGATAAATCATGGACATGAGCAGTTGATTTGGAAGGATCCCTTGGATTGCATTTTCTAGGAGCTAGTGATGTGGTTGTGCACATATGATCTTCAAAGTTTTTAAGATTATTCACAAGCAAAGTCATAAGAGAGTCGGAGTTACCTAGGTTAACCAAGCATAAGACATTGTATATGACTTGTAGCATTGCCTATGTGACTAAAATAATCAAGAGGGAGATCAGGAAAAGCAGCATGAACTGCTCCGTAGTTTGTGGGCAAATTTGAGAGAGGCAGCAGGTGCCATGGATGGAGAAGGGAAAGTGGTGTTCAAAGCTTCCACATAAAGGGGCTGATCAAGCCATGCATCTACATCTAGCTACAGTCCACTTGACATGTAAGTGCTGCTTCTTCGGTGCTTTGACAAAAATAGAAGGCCGCTTCGGCTGAGTTAACAAGGCAGATCTATGTATTTAAAGGGCAACAACCCATACAAAGGAGAGCTTGATTATGTGTCTTGAGGAAGGTCTAGACCTGGCCTGTGTATGTTGAATTAGCTCTCCCATGTCAAGAGATACATCAAATCTATTCTCTTGAGTCTTCCAAGAGCTGAGTAGGAACTGTTATTGGACTTCCTATCTTGAAATTTGTTGGGCTAAAACCTTTCTTCTTGCTTCATTGATTATCTTGTCCCAAAGGACTCACCCTTGCTCTTGGAAAGCGTATTGCAAGTTCCTAATGGAGGGGTATATCAAGAAGACTTCTAGATTTGTCTTAACAAGACATGTGGGCTGAACTAAAAGGTCCAATAATGTTCTTTAATGGGCTGAAATTTTGTTCTTCAATGCAACTCTTGTATAGTTCATGAGGTACTTGTATTTATGAAGTTAATGAGAAGGGCGTTGACCTATGCACTTATTTCTTAATGTGAACTCTCTTCTCCATCAAGAAGAGATCTTGAAAAGAAAAAAGGCTCTAGTGTGGACTGTTATATGCAGTCCATTACTTTCTTTATGAGCTGAATCTCTGTTCTTCAAGGCATCTCTTGTATGGATCAAGAGGAACATGTATTTGTGTAGAAGAAAGAAGGGCAATTTCTTACATACCTACAGCTTGATGAAGTCTCTCCTCCCTACAAGAAGAGCTCTTTGGTAAATATTAAAACTGTGATTTAAAAACTGTCATATTCATCCCACTACAATCTTTGGGCTGATTTTTGATATTCCAAGTTTTACTCTTATGATTTATGATGAGAATATGCTCTACATACTCTTGTAAATGCTACATCTAAACACTCTTGCCTTGAAAGGACATTGAAGATACTCTTGGGTAGATTATTTGTAACTTCATGGTTTGTTCTTGGCTCCCCATAATAGGGAATTAATGGGCTGAAGCTTTACTTGTTAACCACTTCCTTTATCTTGGTAGAACATGAAATGTTCTTGACTAGGATATTCATGGCTAAATTCTGTAAACACAGAGTCTACCTCAACTCCAAGCATTACAAGTTCAATAGTATCTTGCTTCCTTCTCATTCAAGAGAGGGTTTAAAGTAGTCCTCCAAAGATTTCTTGCCATATTTTGGAATTAAGCAGCTGAAGCTTTTATGAAGCTACTTAATGCAAGATACATTGTTCTAAATCATGAACTTTTCATGTAAATCCAACTACAGTGATTCATTCATAGACTGAAATAGGCAGTCTTCTTCTTGATCCTCTATCTTCATTATCAGTTGAAAAGAGAAGTGACTTCAAGATCCTCTTCATGCCTAGGCTAACATAGGCAGCTATACTCATTGGCAAGAAAGGAAAATACTCTTCTTGTATAAATTGAGGTTATACTCCTATTTACAATTCTTTCTTCTATGATCAAAAGTTGCAAGCTCTTAACCCATTTATTTGATCATCTTAAGTATCAATCTTGGATTTTCCAAGATAAAGTCAAAATAAAAGGTGAACTGAAAGTTGTGAAGCTCCTCTCGAACCTATATTAAAACTACCTATCTCTTGAAGACACATCTCCATCTATCTTGTCCAAATCTCTTACAAATCCCCTGTGGTGACCTTCAACCTCACACTCTGCGATAACATAGAGCTCACTCATGGTTTAAAATCCCAGTAGAATTAAATAATCGATCCACCTATAACATTTTGGTTCAAAGTGACCTTGCTCAATTGTTGAGACAATCAAGCCTTTTTTGTGGGATGAGGCTCCTATGACCCATCGATATGCCTTTGAAGCGGTTGATAGAACTCTAAGAGATGTTGTGAGCTGTGATAAGCCATTTAGTGGAAAGGTTGTTTTATTTGGAGGGGATTTTAGGCAGGTCTTACCAGTTGTGGTAAAGGGAACATGTGAGGATATTGTTAATGATACATTGTGTTACTCTGATTTGTGGCATTACATAAGGGTGCTAAGGCTATTTGGGAATATGTGAGTGTCAACAACTAGTAGTGTAGTGGACAATTGATTCATCTGTTGGATTCAAGGAATAGGAGATGGAGTGGGTATTACCAAAAACTATGATAAGTTGTGTGTTCCCCCTAGCATGGTGTTGAAAGGGCAGTCTATCGAAACCTTGATTGGTAGTGTCTACAATGGCGTGTCCAATGTGAGTGACTACACAACATATTTTTGTGAGCGGGCTATACTTGCCTCGCAGAATACAGAGGTGGCTACTTTAAATGATCATGCATTGCAACTGATCCCAGGGGAGGTTAGAAAGTATTATAGTGTAAATTTGATTGCAGACACAGATAACTCATTTTTGTACTCTGTTAAGTATTTAAATACATTGGACCTTGGAGGTGGATTTTCTTCTTAGTTATTGTTGTTGAAGATAAATGCACCTATGATACTTCTTAGAAACCTAAACCCATAAAGGGATATATGTAATGGTACGTGGTTGATATGTAGGGCTTTTAATACGGAAGTGATAGATGCTGAGATAATAGAGGGGTAAATGTGGGTGAACGAGTTGTTATTTCCTATATTACTTTTATTTCCAATGCTATGCAATTGCCATTTACTATGAAACAGATGCAGTTTCCCATCCGGTTGGCATTTTCTATGACAATCAACAAGTCACAGGGACAGACTATCCATTGTTAGGCTTTATCTAAAGGTGCCAGTATTTACACATGGTCAGCTCTAGGTTGCATGATCAAGGGAAAAATCTTCGCATGGTGTGAAAGTCCTATTGGGTGAAAAGGATGGAGATATGACTACAAACATTGTATACAAGGATGTACTCTAAAAGATGCAGTAATGTGCATTGCTTTCTTTGCAGAGATGTAGTTATTGAGAACCATGTAGGGACATTGGTTTTGCATATATGTGATTTGATCTCTATGCCATATTTGGTTAGCATATACTCTCTTAGAAGTAAATTATTTTTCATATTTCACTATTTATTTGACTTTTGCGTATGCCTATCCTAGAGTGGCACTATTACCTAGCTTTTGACTATCAAAAGGAGCTTCAGTGCATGTTGTGCATAGTAATGAGTGATGATATCATAAGAATGATGCTTACAAGAGTCATCTAGTGTTTATATGATGATGTTAATATTGACATCCAGCTCCAAGTTTTTATTGAAGTTGTACATTGTGGGTACACACAATGTTTTCGGGTGCATATGTACAAGGTTGACCATAAGAAGAGATTTCAATGCTCTCATGCTAATAAGATACCGAGGCATTGGTTTAAGTATGGGTTCAAGGATTTGGGTTGTTTTGTGATGCTGCATCAACGTTTGTCAGTACCTACTGAATGGTTCACAAATGTTCAACCAAGTATTATTATTGTTGGAATGAAATGGTCTTTGTTAGTTGTTCCACATACTTATATTGTGATTTTTTTCCCAATGCAGGTGCTAAAAGAGAGAGGTAAGACTATCACTTTGCCCATCAATTACCAACGGAAACTATGGGATCATTCCCTACTTTTCCTTTGCATGTTTTGCTCTTGGATGAAGATTTTGTTTATGGTTCCTCAAAGAAGAGGAAGCTTTGTTTCTATTGGGCATCTTGGAGACACTGTCTTTTTTTGTTGGCATCAGCCATTTGCCTGTGGTGCTTGGAAACATTCGAGTGCCTTATACTTGCCATTTGTGGCTTGCTAATGGAACGTAGGATGCCTTATACCTTGCCATCATATCATGATTAGTGGAAAGAGGCCAAAGATATTAGAGCCTGGCTCTGCTTTACCTGTGAGTGTCTTGCTTGGAGTTAAGAATGATTCCTCAAAAAAGGAGAGAGCTTCGTTTTGGCTAGGTCTCTTATCGAAATTATTTTTGTGGTACTCGGTTTGTGTTTCAATTATGACCCATTTCAGTATAACATTGTTGTTTCTAAATATCACGCGAAGCAAGCACGTGATTCCTTATATTCATGTCAAGAGGAAAGTTTGTCAGTATGGTGCATAGAAGAGATTGTTTCTATGTCTGCTGGCATTCTATGTTACAAATTTCATAAACTACTTTTAGTTTTAAGTTTGATGAGAGAGAGAGAGAGAGGGAGGGAGAGGGAGGGAGGGAGGGAGGAAGGGAAAGAGAGCAAGCACAGGTCTTCTTACGATCGTGTATAGGTGAGATTGTATGTATATCTAGCATTCACTATTTTATAATGAGAGACAGAGAGGATGAGGAGATGAGAGAAAATAAAATAAAACAAATGGTAGATATGGAGAGACTCGAGAGAAAGAGGATTTATAGAGTGAATTGGGGGGAAAGAGAGAGAGAGAGGGCAAGAGAAATAAAACATATCTTAAAGAAATTCTTTTTGTGGTGCTTGGCCTTTGTTTCAATTCTAACCCATTTCAGTATAGCATTGTTGTTTCTAAATGTCACGCGAAACAAGCATGTGATTCCTTACATTTGTGTAAAGAGAAAATTTTGTAAGTATGATGTGTAGAAGAAAGTATTTCTATGTTTGGTGTTCTGTATTACAAATTTTATAAACTACTTTTAGTTTTAAGTTTGGAGAGAGAGAGAGAGTGAGAGAGAGAAGGGGAGAGAGAGGGGGGGTGAGGAAATGAGAAGATGAGTGAAAATAAGATAAAACAAAAGGTAGAGAGGGAGAGAGGGAAAGAGGGAGAAAGATGATTTATAGAGAGAACTGGGGGGAAAGAGAGAGAGCGAGAGCGAGAAAAATAAAACATCTTGGAAATAGAGAGGGAAAAGAGGAAAAATGGATTATTGAGCGAAGTTGCTACGAAGCAGCCTAGTGTTCCGCATACGCGAAGCGCGCACGAAACCCTAGTTGTTCTTAATATCAATATGGGTCCTC
The DNA here is from genome assembly GCF_053477565.2 of Lygodium microphyllum. NCBI lineage: Eukaryota > Viridiplantae > Streptophyta > Polypodiopsida > Schizaeales > Lygodiaceae > Lygodium > Lygodium microphyllum. Next base: position 74,287,948 of record NC_141140.1, read on the forward strand.
AAGAATGTGCCTTTTTATGGGTACTTGGTGAGAGCATTCCTTGGGTGAAATTTTTAAACTTCAAAGGTGTGAGAGTATAGTTTGATAGTGTGTTGAGAGAGAGAGAGAGAGATTTTGAGAGGTGTGAAGCTTATTGGTATGCATGGAACTAGCCTCTTTGAGTGAAGCCGCGCGGGTGATCTAAGCTGCCACCCCCAGCCCTTGTCGCCGTCTCTCTCCCCCCACAACCAACGTTTGACAAGAATCTAATAAAGCCGTTAATCGCCGTCAAAGATTCCACCTTTCCCTCGTTTCAACCCTACTCTCCCTGCCTAGTCCCGGTTGCATTAATGTTCAAAATTCCACTATTCCATACCAGTCCTTATCACATTATCGACTTTGTACTCGCATCATCATCGCTTGCCTTCTTCAATGCATACCATAGCATAGCATTGCTGGGTTTGTAGTCTACCATTTCCCAATTCCTATTAGTCATGCCACTTAAACCTCAAGGCCAAAGATGAGGCAATTTAGTTATAAATTTGGGCATTTTAGTTATAATTCCCATGTGCCTAGGGGTAACTTCTTTCAAGTGCCTAGGGGTTGTAAAAGAAAAGGTTTCTTATCTCATACTTTTGAAAGATGTTATTTTTGCAATATGGACATACGTGAAACTTGGTATGTTTTTCACAAATGAATGTCTTAAAGAACGTTTCCCTTTGGGAGTGATTAACCAATATATGAAAAACTAGAACAACTAATTGCACATGTTTAAATTTTACATGTATCGATCTCTTGGAAATGTCAAAAGTCATTGCTTAACAAATTTGGCCAAATTATTAGTTTGCGTGGTGTAATAACATATTGTCCAAATATAAACGATATGAGAAGACCAAAGTCCTTATATTCTCTCTCTCTCTCTCTCTCTCTCTCTCTCTCTCTCTCTCTCTCTCTCTCTCTCTCTCTCTCTCTCTCTCTCTCTCTCTCATGTGTGTGTGTGTGTGTGTAACTTGTGCAATCTTTAATAGCATTGGAAGTCCGCACAAATATAACTATAAGTGGATGTGAAGAAATGAACAAATATTTCAACATAGAGTAAACAAAGAATACAATTACAAAAATAGTTTTACTATCTTAAAAATAGGGATAACAATTGAAATGCTCTTATAATTTTTGGAAATTTCCAAAATATCCCTCATATTTAAGAATTAGCCAAATTTTCATATATATATTTTTCTCCAAATTGTTATGATATTGACCTAGGATCTCCTTTACTATATCACAAGGAGATACCTTTGATTCAGTATCTTAAATCATATTTGTTATTGAATTAACTCAAGAATAGTGAGATTTGCCTCCATAAATAAAAGCTCTTCTATATCATGCAAGTATAGCACCATTAAAAATTACTCAGGAAATGGTCATTTCATCATCCCTTATTTATGAAACAAAATGAAGAGGTGAATAATATTTGTAAATTTATGAGGGGATATTGAGAATCTTTGTAGAAGTTGAGGGGAACTTTAGGGATTTTGATCCAATTAGAGGGGTAGACTAGGGATTTCAACCAAACATGGAGGTATTCTTGCAACTTTTGAAATTTCTAGGGTATTTTGGAAAGTCTTTTACAAAAAATTGGGGATGTTTTTGGTACTTTCGTCTTAAATCAAACATCCATTCTAATGGTAATTGAAAATTATGTCCAAATTTAGTATGCAAGCATTTTTTAAGAAATCGCTATTATGCAAACATGGAAAAGATAATATTTCTAAATAATTAGATTGGAAAGACAAAACTAAATTAAGATGAGGAAGTAGATGTCCCTAAGTGTTTCATGTAAATACTTGATGTAAAGAATGAATTTCCAAATATAATAAATTTTCAATCACTTCAAACTCAATTGAGACAATGTTACTATGCATATCAAATCATTACATTTCCAAAGCTTCCGCCCAAAATGGATTTAGGGTTTTGTATATAAAGTTGAAAAGTGAATGAGAAGCTCATTCTTTGGTGTGTGGCAAAAAGAGTCTTCTTCTTCCTCTCTTCTTCTCTCCTTCTTGCTTGTGTGTGCTCTTGAGAGAGGGAGTGTGAGAGTGTGAGGGAGTGAGTGTGTGTGAGAGTGAGGGATCAAGAGGGTGAAGCTCTTCACCATCTCCTCTTCTCTTCTTCTCTTCTCTTGCGTGTGTGGCTATGGAGGATGGAGCTTGGAGATGGAGGAGGCTTGAGGAGGCTTGAGCTAGCATCAAGAATCGTGGAGCTACCAGAGTGCAAGAGAAAGGAGGGTACTCGATCGGGCATCAAGGTAAGCTCACTACACTCGTAGGATCGACGGCGCGTCGGCTAGGTGAGAGATAGCCATTAGAGCTCGCTTGGAATGCTTGAAACAATAAGCGGTCTGTGGGTCTTGGCGGTTGAGCAAAAGCTCCCACATTTTGGTTCCGTTGCCGGGACCAATGGATTCAAGCTTGAGCACTTGCACACCTCATATCGAGCATCGAAGTAGGGTATTCATCCCCGAAACGGAGCTTGAGATAGGTAGGAAGTTGGGTGCTTTTAATCTTCAAAACAAGTAAGTATTTTGGGATATTTTGGTTGTTTGATGATTGGAAAGCATGGAGGATCTATTTCAGTTTTTTGCCTTCGATTTTTGTTGCATTTAGCATAGGTTAGAGTTAGGAAATTGAACCGGAAAAGGGTAGGGTTTACTGTTTCAAAACAGGGCAAAACAGGGAAAAAATCGTGCAAAATGTGCAAAATGCTCGCTAATGAAGCCTAAGATCGACAAGAGAGTGATTGGGGGCGTCAACGCCACATTTGGGAAGGCATATAAGAGCCAGGAGGCCAAAAGAGAGCTCATTTGTGCCATTTCAATGAGTAAGAGAGAGAGAGAGAGCTAGAGAGTCCCAGCCCGTGTGATTCGATCGCATCACCGACGCCCTCACCGACCCGTTCAGGTATATGAATCCCTTCCTCTATCCCCCTAGATAGGATCTAGAGGATTGTGCTTGGTATGATTATGTAAAACCCAAGAATCGATTAAAATTGACATCGCACTATTCCCGTCGCGCCGCATTCGACCCGTTCGAGCGGTCGCTTTTGGGCCGAGTCCCAGAATCGGCCCTCGGCCCCTTACAATTCGGCCACTCGGCCCGAAACCCTAGTCGGCCCTCGGACCGTCCGAGGCAACGGTCCGAGTCAACCCACTCGGCCGTCCGAGTCAAAGTTTTTTGCCACGTGGCACATCCGCCATTCAGACCATCCGAGCGACCCGTCCGAGTCCTAAATTTGAAACTCGGCCACACCCGAGATTCGGCCCTCGGCCAACCGCCGCTCGGCCCATCCGAATTACCCTGTTCGAACCTGCCACTCGGCCCGTCCGAATAAAAATTGTCCGAGTCAAATCTGGAGATTCGGCCCTTGACCCTGTGCCATTCGGCCCGTTCGAGTGACCCACTCGGACCCTGCAATTCGGACCAGTTGGTCCGACTGCAACTTTTTGTCAAATCTGTCAGAAATTTGACCCGACTCGGCAAATACGCATTAGCGCAACTTGTCGAAACCCTTTGGGCACTCAGAACTTGATTTTGGCACACGTGATAAGAGAAATTGTAGTACACAGCCGCTTAGCGGTTAGCAGTAGACAGTTGAGGGACCCAAGGACTCGGATGCGAGTCGCTGAACCGTAAAACCTGATCGACCGAAAGCGAACGAGGCAACGTACAAGGAAACCCTAAACCCTGACTAAATGGCCAGAAAATGGACCTACAAGCCTATCATGCCCAAAATGAGCGAGAGTAAGTAAGACGCCGGGGAATTGCTTGCGGCACTCATATTGAATTTCCGCACTTGAAGTACACGTAAGAAAGCTGAAAGCCTGATTGGGCACAAGTGCACGAGAAACAACACAATCATCGAGTGACCATAAATTGAGGCTTGTGTTCAATAATCAAAGGAACTCACTCAGATAAATTGCTTAAGGAACCCACTAGTAGGAGAAGACCACAAGATTTAGACAGGTGCCTGAGTACCCTACTAGTAGGACCTGGAGAAGACACGAAGACACGGAAAGCAACAAGATAGAGGATTGGACGCTGCCGGAGCTGCTTGGATTTATCGACAACCTCGTGGAGCTGGAAGCAGAAAAAATGGCGGAATCAAGAGGCAAACGAGGAGAGGACCAATTAGACTTAGGAGAATTTCCAACCTCAGTCTAGGAACTGGTCCACAACTACGATTTACTCACTAGGACCGTGATCCAGGGCAGACCCGTAGAGGAAGTGGTAGCTAACCTGGAAGAAGAGAGAAGAGCTATCAAGAGAGCGCTGGAAGGCATAATTGCCTACAACCATGAGCAAAGGGCTAGAAGGCTGCAGCAAGACGTAGATATGTACGAGGCTAGACGAGTGCTAGACCTAGCTGGAACGGCCAAATCCGGACCGAACACAGAGAGGGAACCAGCAGCAGAGGCTGACATGACATTGAGTGAACTGGTAGCAAAGCAACTCATGGACAATACGTCCGTGGAACATAGCGCTACTGCCCTAGCAACCGCGCTACTATCGGGATTGGGAGTCACACAAGGGGCTAAGGGGCAGGCTAGAATCCCCATAGTAGCAAAACAACTAGCTAGATACGAACCTAGCAGTGACCCGTACAGCTTCATGGAGCAGTTCGAGCAAGTATGTGAGGCAAATGGTCTTACCGACCCTGCACAACGAGCTCAAGCTTTCGGTCTGTGCTTAGACGATAAGGGGAGGACCTGGTATTCTAGTCTGGATGATGCAGAACGTACGAACTTTGCTCGTCTTAAGGGCCTATTCATCAAGAGGTCTTCGGAGGCTAGGTATTCGGATAACCTTATCGTTAGGTTGATGAACATCAGTCAAAGGGAGAAGGAGGACATTAGGGATTACGTCACTCAGGTGTGTAGCCTCTACAAGAGAATCCCTGCCAATGAGTGACCTACCGAGAGGGCAATGTCTACAGTGTTCATGAATGGGATTCGGAGCGAGGAGCTCTACAAGGCTTTGGCCAGTAACTCCACCTTGCAACGAGACGTGCTAGCTAGAGTTTTTGAGGAGGCAATACGCGTAGATGATCAACTCAAGGAATTCAGCATGAGGACTACCAACCGTGAAAGTGCGAGCCAGAGGGACCTGGAGAGATCAACCACTTCGGGGGAAAAAGCAACTGCCAGTGTGCAGGATAAGGGAAAGAGTGTAGACCACGACCAAGGGATGGCAGAGATGAGAATGGAGATTGCATAGCTGCAAGAGCTCGTGAGGAAGCCTGTGAGATCGCATGTACAATGTATATACTGCGGCGGCAATCACCTCCCAGTCGAGTGCCAAGATCCTAAATCTCGACAGTGCTCAAATTGCGGTAGATTCGGGCATGATGCAGTGCATTGCAGAATGCCGAGGAGATTCCCATATGTACAGCAGTACAACCCTCCATACTTAGGTAATAGGCCACCCAATTTCTTTGGGAGGGGAGCCCAGTTAGCTCTTCCAGCACCGACTGACTCAAGACCTGCCGTGCCTAGGCTGGAGATGAACCCAACCGGTATACCCAGGCCACCAAGGCCTTTTGTAACCCACCCATCTAGCGATGCTCCTGTTCACTTTGTGGAGGAGCCTAATGAGGAAGAGACATATGTCAACCCATACATATCCTATGACGAGGAGGGCAACCCGGTCCTGATGGACTATCGGCCAGTGCCGGTGATGGCGTTAGGAAGAGGAAGAGGCAGAGGCTTTGGAGGGCCCAGCCAGGATCCAGTCACATGCTGGACTTGCGGCCACCCAGCTACATTTCATCACACTACCCAGAACGAGAACAAGCTAACAAGGACAAAGCGGATCTCCGATGCACAGAGTGTGGAATCACACATCTATTTCCTGACTGTCCTAGGCATAAGCCATCAACCAGCTCTGCCAACATGCCATCGGTGCCTTTGGGGCTCTTTGGAGTGGAAACCTTTGGTAGTGAGGATATGCCCATCCCGCTACATGCCATGACGTGAGCTCAAGCAAAGCAGGCGGGCATCTCCTTGCCAGGGCCAAGTAACCTTGACGCAACCTCAATAGGGAAGAAAAGCCGGAGGAGACGGAAAAAGAGAGCCGATGCAAAGATAACTCTTAAAACCGAGGAAGCGACTACATTAGTAATGGGAAAGAAGGTCACAGATGCAGAGGCAGAGACCTCGGCTCCTAAGACAGCTGAGCTAGGGAGTGCCTAGGTAGGGGAATATCCCCACCCCAAACAGCAACTTGAGGCTATAGCCAAGGTCAAGGAGTGGGTCAAGGACACCCAAAAGCACCTCGAGGATGCTGAACCCATATTAGAAGATCCTATGGAGGACTTCTCCAGTGTGAGCACACCAGTCTCACCTTCAAAACCACAAGCTGCGAGCATACCTGCACCACTGGGAGCGACTCAGCGCAAGGCCAGGCGGAAAATTGCCAGGGGAGATAGAATGCATGGCCTAGAAATGCTAGCCTCAGGGAAAGACAAGAGCCCAGTAACCTCCTCACAACCTTGTTGTCTACTCTAGTAACTCTAAGCTTGGAAGATCTACTTAGGCAAAGTCATTCCTTGTGGCAGGAGTTAAAAGACTTGATCGAGGGACACACAGGACTTGCGGGTGCTAATCTGCAAGATCATGATGCAGTTACACAGATCCCAAGTCTAACTCTACACTCAAATCCTAAGTCTTTGCACATCAATGCTTTTTGGGAAGGCACTGAAATGCACGCAGTTTTGCCCATCCTAGCCTTAGGAGATATGACGCGAAAAGGAATTGTAGACACAGGCGCAGGTGTTAGCGTACTAAACCATGCAGTCTTAGAGGCATGGGGAAACCCTCCTGTAGAGACTGCCAGGTTTAACATCACGTTAGCAAATGGAATGAAGGTAAGACCATTCGGGGTCTTAAAGAATTGGCCAGTAAAGATTGTCGGTGTGCAATTTTCGATAAACTTCATTGTCATGAAGGGAGTGGATTACAACATAATATTAGGCCGACCTTGGATGAGGAATGAGCGTGTCATAGAGGACTAGGGCAATGGGTTGACTTTCCTAGGGAATAGAACTAGTGCAGTAAGGGTAGAGATGGACACTTGGAAGACGACCCCTGTTGATCTAGTTGCCATCTCGGCTATGCTGAAAGGCGATACTCAAACGACCAAACCCCATGGATCACTCGCTAAATATATTCCTTGCCCTAAGGATGAGAGGGATTGGACGCACGTTTTGGCAACCATTGACCTACCATTCTCGGATGAGGAAGAACCATATCGACAGGCTGCTAAAGCCGCAACCATGCCAACTGAGGAGCCAGTTGTGCCACTTTGCATGATGGCAGGGAGCTCACTCAACCCGAGCAAACCAGCCTCGTTCCATATCCCCAACAACAAACTAGAGCTTCAGGAAATCGTAGAGTATCTGACCAATAAATTGAAAGGCAATTTGGCCGCTAACTTAAAACCTCTACGTGATCTTTTAGCTAAGCCAGAATGGAAATGGACCAAGGTCCACGACCTGAATTTGTTATATAACTGGGCTTTAGTTGCTGATGACAAGGAGATTGAAGAGGAAAGCTTGGGGGATGATGAGCAGTCAGAAGGACATGACTCGAATGATGAGGAGTATGAGGACTGCTACTCTACGGGAGAAGAGAGTAAAGAAGAGATAGATACAATAGAGTACGACACGGAAGGAAAAGCGATAGAACAAATCAGAGCAGACTTGAGGCCTAGGAAAGGAAGGACCAGTCAGAATCCCGGTGCTCAAGACGGATGCACCTACTGAACTACCACCCCCTGGGGAAACACCTTCCTCAAGTGAGGGGTGCGAGTTTAACTTAGAGTTGGAAGTCAGCACTGAGAGTGATCCCGAGATACCGCAACCCTCTAAGGTCAAATGCACCAAGGGAGACTTGCCAGTCCACCTGAGGCATAGGAGGCTAAAAGAGGAGGCCAGGAAGCAAGCAAGGGACTCAGAAGCAGAAAGGCAAAAGAAACCGCAGGATCTACCCAAACGGTTTACAAAATTTAAAAAGGGTGACAGAGTGGTGATTCTGCTGAGAAGGTGAAAAGCCAAGACCGGTGTTCATTGCAGATGGCTTGGTGGAGGATGAGGAGACCAAACTCATTGCACTCTTGCAAGAGTACATTGACGTATTTGCCTCGACAACTTAAGGGAGTCGACCCTAGGGTCGTGACTCATAATATCCCAATGGTCCCTGATACAATGCCAATGAAACGACCTTACCCCATGAATCCCAAACACGCCCATGCAGTAAAAGAGGAGATTGATAAACTCATGAGGGTGGGCAGGATTCATATATGAGATCGAGCACACGGACTGGGTATCACCTATCGTGATTGTCATGAAGAAAAATGGAAAAATCCGAGTGTGCATGAACTACAAGAAAGTGAATGCCGCTACGAAGAGGGATAACTATCCTTTACCCTACACCGAGCACATGCTTGAGAGGGTAGCAGGTAAAGAAGCCTACAGTTTTCTGGATGGTTTCTCGAGCTATAATCAAGTGCAAGTGCACCCCAACGACAGACACAAGACTGCCTTTGCCACGGAATGGGGTGTGTTCGCCTACATTGTCATGCCTTTTGGGCTAATGAACGCACCTGTAACTTTTCAACACCTAATATGCACTATTTTTAAGGACATGCTTAGGCGCAAACTGGAAGTGTTTGTAGACGACTTATGCTTACACTCTAGTTGGGCCAAACACTTAGAGAAATTGAGAGCTGTCTTTGAAAGGTGTAGGTTGTACCACCTCTCGTTGAACCCCTTAAAGTGCCAGTTCTGGGTGAAACACGGATGCATCTTAGGGCACGTAGTGTCAAGGAACAGCATTGCCACTGAGTTTTCCAAAGTCAGAGTCGTTGTTGACTTACCGCCACCCGATAACTACAAGGGAGTTCAGTGCTTCTTAGGACACACTGAATATTATCGACTCTTTGTACTAAATTACGTACTAATTGCTAGACCATTGTACAAGCTGTTGATAGTGTTCAAGTGGACGGAGGAATGCCAGCGCGCATATGAGGAGTTGAAAAAGGCTCTTACAATTGCACCAATCTTACGAGCCCCAGACTGGAACATAACGTTTCATGTACACATAGACGCCTCTAAGTTCGCTATTAGAGCCGTGCTATGCCAGCCTGGTGAACATAACTTAGATTACCCGGTGAGTTTTGCCAGCAGGCAGCTCACAGAGACCGAGATGAACTATTCCACGACAGAAAGAGAGGGGTTGGCCATGGTATTTGCGGTAAAGAAATTTAGGCATTACCTGTTGGCCACTCCCTTTGCCTTCTTTGTTGATCATCAAGCCTCGCTGTATCTTGTGAACAAGCCTTGTGCTACGGGACGCATAGCTAGATGGTTACTCCTTCTACTGGAGTTTGACTTCTCTGTGGTTGTACGCAAAGGAAAGCAGCATTACATGGCTGGCCACATGTCCCGCATACCCACGGGAGAAGCTGCTGGACAAGGCATACCTGATGATTTACCGGATGCTCATCTCTTTAACCTGTCTAGCGAGAGAGAATTGTTTAAAGCTGATCTGACAACGTATTGGGCCGATGACATAGTGCAAGTGCTGGAAAACGGACTACCTGAGTGACCCATTGAGAATGCCAGGCTGAGAAGGCTTATCCTGAAAATTCAACCATACCAACTGATAGAGCCGGCCAACTGTACAGGTTGGGACAAGACGATTTATTGCGCAGATGCATATGTGAGCACGAGATGCACGATGCATTGAACGAAGCACATGGCGGAATCGCTAGAGGACACTTTAGCGGGGACACAACAGCCCGAAAGGTGCTACAATCCCAACTATGGTGGCCCACCCTCTTCCGCGATGCAGCTAAATTCGTAAAGCACTACGATGAGTGCCAAAGGACCAAAGTGCCTATGCGGAAAGACAAGATGGAGTTGACCCCTATCATAGCCCGGACAACCCTTTGAAAAATGGGGCATCGATTTTATTGGACCTATCAGTCCTGCGGCACAATATTCCCAAGCTCGCTACATCATAGTGGCAACTGATTATCTAACAAAGTGGGCAGAGGCCCAGGCCACGAGGAAGAATGATGCTAGGACCACTGCAAAGTTCTTATGGGAGCAGGTCATTTCACAGTTTGGCTGTCCAATCGAACTTGTAAGCGACCAAGGCACGCACTTCATTAATGAGGTGATTGCCCACCTGCTCTCTACCTTCCTAATAATTCATCAGAAGTCCTCTCCCTATTACCCTTAGGCTAATGGCCAAGCCGAATCCACAAATAAAATCTTAGTCAACATGCTTACAAAGGTCGTGTCTACTTCAAGAAGTGACTGGGACAACAAGCTAATGGTGGCCTTGTGGGCCTATCACACAGCTTATAAAACGGCTGTAGGACAGACGCCTTTTAGGCTGACGTACGGAACTGAAGCCATTTTGCCCTTAGAATTCTTCATCCCTAGCTTAAGGCTAGCAGTCCAGGAGCATTGGGAGGGAGGAGAGGCTTGGACCAATCGCTTAGTGGAGCTAGAGCGCCTAACAGAGACCCGATTCCTCGCCACTCACTCTCTGATTTGTGAGAAGGCTCGACGAAAGATGTGGTTCGAGAAGCATGTCAAGCAGCGAGACTTCGAACAAGGGGACCTTGTTTTGCTATACTTTGTAAAAGGACATAAACAGAAGATGAAGTTTTGGGGGCTAGGGCCTTTGAGAGTACGCATGATTGGTAGAACAGGGAATGTTGAGTTGGAGACACTTGAAGGTGAAGGAATAGGCTTTTTTAACGGCAGCCGCATAAAGAAGTACTATCCTCCTTCCCATCCATTACATGAGCCACCCATGCTAGAGGCCCCAATGAACGTCTGCATAGCTACTATAACCGACCTTACAGATCAGGACGAAGAAGTAGTGGCACCGGCGTATCTACGAATCACAGTCGCAGCAGGGGCGATGTATTCTTTCGATGCCCTGATTGATGAAGGAGCCGACTACAACATCTTGACGCATGACCATTGGACATGCATTGGTCAACCGAAACTACAGCCCACTAATGCCAAACTCACCCTGTTTGGGGGTACTGCTTATTCACTCCTAGGGAAGTGCAAGGTAGTCGTTTCCGTCGAGTCTGAAAGTTTACCAGCTTTCTTCCATGTGTTGCCTGACACTAAAGGAGCCGGTAAGGTGTCACTATTGGGTTGCACTTTCAAGAAGCAAACGAACTATAATGTGGATTACAACCTAAACCACATTCATCTTGCTATCGAAAATGTGCGTATAGTGACAACTTTCAGCAAGGACTGTCATGATTCCTCCACCATTACATAGCCACCGGTAGAAACCCCTACGACCACACTCTAGCCCGAGTCTAAACAGAAGAAAACTACGACCTCGTGCTAGGCTCTCGACCCCAGGCCCAAACCCACCAAGAGTGCTTACAAGGCCAAGGAGTCCAAGCTTATATGGGTGCCAAAACGGCAAAAACCACATCTGGGTAGACCACCCAAGCATGATCCTAAATGCCAAAATCATCAGTCGGTCACGGCCTAAGAGGCAGTCTAGATGCTATCGACGTAGACACACAACCACACCGCGATGGATCCCCAAAGATCTCTTGCGAGCACAAGGATACTACGAGGGCAACCCCTGGATTTGGGTGCCAAAAAATGGCCAACTAAAAAGCTCATCTACAAGCAATCTCACCCTAGTGAGGGAGGCTTGCACCCATGGTGCCCAGAACATAGTCAGCACACCATTGCCAGCTGTGGCTAGTAAGCCCCAACTCATCTATCGACCAAAGCAAACGCCACAAGCCTTACACTTACCCAATCCAGAGAGCTTAAACACCCCTATGACTGCTCACTTAGAACCCAGCACAACTCCCATGCCCCCAGAGCTTCCTATAGCACCTCAGAGTGCTTCGGAGTGCAAAGCCCAACCTGTGACACTGATGATGGAGTCACCACTACCCAGCCCAGTTGCCCCATCCCCACCAGCAAGTCTTAAACCTTCATATGTGATACGACCTTTCCTCTCCTTGGCTAAGGACCTCGCTGCGACTTCTGGGGATGACTTAATAACCTGCATCAAGATGTTGGATGAAACTTTCACTACATTCGCTAGAAGTTATGAGAGGCTAGACCTAGGCCTTCTCGACAAAACACTTGCTTCGGATGTTCGTGCATTACCATGCACTTGGGAAGAATATGAACTTATGACCACTAAATTCCCCAAAATTGCTACCGAACTGATAGCAAACAACGAAATCTCAAAGGAGCAAGCTGCCCTCAGAAGACTAATCACTTCATATCGTAAGCCTCCTCGTTCTGTTCCTAAACACGAGTTGCAAGGGCTCACGCAGATGGCAAACTCGCCTTCCACGTTCTTGCAGCAATGGTTTGCTCTGAGAATCCAATGGGAGAAAAAAGGTTGTCGGATAATGACCAATGCTGAGCAACGCAGGGCAGTCAAAACCATCGAATATGACCCTACTTATGTGGCACCTATCTCATTTAGGGTTTTGGCCATCACCCGCAATCAGCATTTGGACAACCATGTGCTCGCTCACCCCTACATTGACCAATTCCTCTCACGGAAGAGGAATTACATGTTGCCAGCCGCCTTAATACTGGAGATCTCTTTCACGATGACTTGACCTACATCTCCCAAGTCTCCATCCAACCATCTGCTCTTGATTGTCATGCTCAACTGGAATACAATCCAAAATTCTACACGTGGCTTCTTCACACGTAAACTCCTACCCCAACAGGCCCAGGAGGGGGTATGTGGGTGTATGTGTATGTGGGTATGTGGTGAAGGTGAAAAGAATCAGATAGGAAATGAATAAAAAGGGGTGTGTATGTGGGTATGTATGTGGGTATGTGGTGAAGGTGAAAAGAATAAGATAGGAAATGAATAAAAAGGGGGTACAGTAAAGTAAAGGTAGTGAAAAGCATAAGCATATAATAGGAGAAAAATGGCTTCCAAAAAAATTTAGTCAAGAGTTTTTTTTTTGCATAAACAACAAAGTGCTATGTGGAAAATGCTAACAAAAGTTACGAATTATGGCAGGAGTAGAAAATGTCGCAGCAAGACTGCGCCCATCGACTCCTGTTCACAGACGAAGAAAGGGAGCAGTATCGCATCCATTTAGAGAACCGCGCCTTCGGCCAGCTCAAGTTCCGAACCATCCACAACATCGAAGTCGTGGTGTCGAAGGAGGAGGTAGCCAGGAGGGTAGTGGAACAGTGCAACCTTACAAAGTATATTGAAAAATTCTCGCAGGAGCCGGATCACTTAAAATGCGTAGAATTCCTCAAAACATACAATCCAAACTAGGAAGGTGGCATTGTAAGAGTGGGCCGAGGAGAGGGTGCAAAGCAGGTGCAAGTGCGGTTGGATCCAACCTTGGTGGAAAGGGCTCTGGGATTGGTACCAAGGACAGAAAGGAGACAAAAAAGGGATGTTTATGCCTTGCTGAAAATGAAGAAGGAAGAGGTGCTCACGAATGATGGCATAAGCATCCAGGACATCCCTGACACAGACGCCAGGTTGCAGGCCAAGTTGGTGCACGTGCTCTTCTCCAACCAACGTTACAATTCCTTCATGCATCGAATTAGCATGCCAATGCTAGAGAATGTAGTGGCCCACACCCTAGACGAGGTGGATTGGAATGGCTACGTGCGGAAGACGATTGATCAAGCGGCCAAGGCGCTAGCCCTGGGAAGTGCACCAACAGGAGGAGAATCTCCGGCTTCTAAGGTAACGGAAAGAAAGAAAGCCTCCTCCAAGGCCTCTTTCATCGGATACGGAGGATTCTTGACTGCACTCATTCAAGAGGCAGTAAAGGCAGCACAGGAGCCGGAGGAGGGAGAAGGAGAAACGCTGGAGAGGTCGCCCCCTCGTCAAGACAAAGACAGGTCCACCAACAGAACGGAAACAGAAGAAGAAGGGGAGGGACAAACTAGTAAGAAGACAATCAGGACAACGAAGAAGAAGGTGGCGTAGAGGAAGAAGAAGAATGATGAAGGCAAGAAGAAGGAAAGGGAAGACTTGGAAAGGGCGAAGAAGGAATCCCTGAAAGAAGCAAAGGAGAGAGAGAGAACAAAGAGACAGGAGGAGGAGAGGGAAAAAGAGGAGTTACAGAAAGCAAAGGAGGCATCAAAGCAAGAAGGTGAAGAGAAGAAAAGGAGGGAAAGAGAACAGAAAGGGAAAAAGAAGGAGGAGCAGAAGAAAAGACAGGAGGAAAGGAAGAGAAAAGCGGATGAGGAGGAGGAGGAGCTACGAAGAAAGGAGGAAGAGGACCTGGCGGAGGCCACCCGTCGCCGGTCCGTCGAACAATAGTGCCGAGCAGATGAACTAAGAAACCTGAGCCCATGCAGAGAAGAGGGGCCAGGGTCTAGTACGCAGGTGCCAAAGTTTGTGCCACCTCCAGTTCCCGAAGGCAAAGGCAAGGCCCCGCTCCATCCGATCCCTACCCTCCTGATGCCTTCCGCGGAACTCACCACCATCACCCCCAGCATCCCCACTAGCGCAGATGTGTCAAACTTCGTGGCGTGGATGCAGTATTTTATCAATAAGGAAATGGGCCAGGGGCAGAGCATGGAGACTACGACCACAGGACAGAAGAGGCCAGCCACGGATGCAGAGTCCAGGCAAGAGCCCAAAAAGCAAAAAGTCGAAGCCTTAACCTCGCCCATTCACACAACGATAATGCCACCGGCTAATTACGATGAATACGTCGACGAGCTACTCTCCCAATTGGAGAGAGCGAAGGAGGAACGCAAGATAGCCGTGGCTGAGTTTGCAGCCGAGAAGGAAACCGTGGCCGCCTTCCAGCTAGACAAGACAAGAATGATAGCCTTGCCGCAGCGCGAGATTGCAGAACTGAAACAAGAACTGAAGGCTAGAGATGAGAGGGAGGAACATTGGAGGCAACTGCTCGAAAACAAGACTCAAGAATTAGTAAACATGCAAAGAGCACAAGCTCTTAGTAGTGCAGTACCAGGAGCTTCCTGCGCAATCTGTTCAGATTGAGGCACTCGTGATGGAGCTAAATACCAGGGACGAAGAAAGAAAATGAGGCACGGAGGAGCAGTAGGAGGAACTCAAGCGCTTAACAGATCAGTTGACCTCTGAAAGAGGAGAACAAGAGAGGCTAGTCAGGGAACTAGAGGATTATGAGCAGAAAATCATGATGCTGACCTTAAGACAAGGAGAGGGCTTGGAAGTAATGAATAAAAGGGCAGAGGAGTGGGCTACACACAATGAGAAGAGGGTGAAGACACTGGTGCGCCACCTTGCTCTGACAGAAAAGGAAAAAATCATCGCGGAAAGCAAGGCGGAGGCAGCCCAAGTGGCCGTCAGCACTCAACAGAAGGCCTTCCTTGACACTATCCTGGACGCCATGCATGCAACGCAAGGAGAGCCACTGGAGGCAATGCAAAGAAAGCTTGGCATGGCAAGAAGAGCCCTACATGCTGGACTACAGATGCCACCATTACCAGCAGAGGTTAGGTTGAGTTTGGAGGAACAACGAAAATACCTAATGCTGGCCAGCCTAACCCCCCAGGAGATAGATGCCCTCGGTTTCGAGGAAGAAGCAGCACACGCAGAACGGCACAGGGAAGAACCAGAGCTGGACATCGATGTGAATCGATTCAGGGAAGATGTAGTCCCACAACCCCCCTCGCCGTAGGCCCTAGACTCGCCACAAGAAGACCCAACTGTCTGCAAAAAGAAAAGCCATCTCTAAAGAAAGATGCAAAAAGCTGGTGGAGGAGGCCAGACAGAAACTGAGAGCCAAGCCAGCCATGCTACCATCCGCGCCTCTCCCTCCGTGCCCAAATGATCTTCCCACAGGATTCCACGCAGAACTGGTGGTGTGGGAGGTACAGGAACTAGGAAAGGATCCATTCTCCTTCAGTTTCCTCCAAAACAGTCTGCGGAGGGTCCTGCCTCTCAAAGTGATGGACGAGGTGATCGCGGTCGGTGGGATGGTTGGGGAAAAAATGGCTGGAGGAGCGGGAAAAGACCCCAATCTCTTGGGGCACCGAGGTAGCTGACTACTGGCAAGATAAAATTTTTGAAATCCCCCACACTGTACAAAACTACAAGAGCCAACCCCTGTGGAGGAGGCGAGTATGCGACATAAGCATGCTCGCCTGGATGGCTTTTTGCAATACCCTGCCGTTCGAGCGGAACGACCTTACTTACATGGCGTACCCTCGAAGGGTAGGGGTAGATTTTGATGCCACCCTCCACGGGCGGTATGACTTTCCCGTTATTTATAACTTCACTGTAGCATCCTTTGAGAACGCCCTTCTTTTTACCGCAGAAAGCCTAGACGAGTCTATGATGTGCTTCCTTGCGGACTTTTCCTCATGTGCTGGCCCCGCTTTTATAACCACTTGTAATTATCTTAGGTTACTTAGGCTACTTCTTAAGCAGGACCCGATGCCATAAGAGCGCGGCCTGCCTCCTCTATTCTTTGACCCTAACACTATAGATAATTGCGCCATGGCTCGTCTCATGATGAGGGCTAGTCTCCTTCCATCTTTTTGCCTAGCCCTCCTAGAGGACATGAATGACAGCCAGTTCACTAGATGCAACCACCCCTTTCTCTCCACCACCTCCCTTCATGTCCGCATGAATCTAAAAGATTACATGCAAAGTCACCAATTTTTGAGCAAGTCTCTCTGACCCCCTTCTCCTCCTCATTCAAACCAAGACAATTAGGCCTATGTATCATTTCAAAAAAAAAAAAAAGAAGAAGAAGCACCACCGTCACTGCACCTAGGGTTCTCCCTAGCCCCCTCCCCCACTTCACGCTTAGGGCACATCAAGGGCAGGACTTTCAATTTGTCACCCTAAATCTCACACCGCACCTCCAACGAAGCACAAGTTGGGTCCTCAAGTGTGGGACGTTACCAAGGGTTTGCCCAAGGTTAGGCCCATCTCCCAGTTCCACTGCCAAGAGCACCACACACTACACGGCAAGTAGACACACCCCTTAGGGAGTGCACAACTTTTCTTGCAAGTTATGTTCGACTCTCAAGAAATGGCTACCCGCGGAAGACTGTCACCCACGGCACCCTTTAATGACCCAAACGTTCCGGCATCTGAATCTGTGTAAAAGAGTGCCAGGCTCTCTCCTGTGCAAAGTGTATGCATTAGTTGGGAATAGGATAAATTAGAATGGTGGGAAATGGGAAAAAGGGCCTAGGATACGGCCGGCCATGTAAAAGAGGGAAAAGGGGATGACCGCCCAAAAGGGATTTAGGGTTTTGTATATAAAGTTGAAAAGTGAATGAGAAGCTCATTCTTTGGTGTGTGGCAAAAAGAGTCTTCTTCTTCCTCTCTTCTTCTCTCCTTCTTGCTTGTGTGTGCTCTTGAGAGAGGGAGTGTGAGAGTGTGAGGGAGTGAGTGTGTGTGAGAGTGAGGGATCAAGAGGGTGAAGCTCTTCACCATCTCCTCTTCTCTTCTTCTCTTCTCTTCTCTTCTCTTCTCTTCTCTTGCGCGCGCGGCTATGGAGGATGGAGCTTGGAGATGGAGGAGGCTTGAGGATGCTTGAGCTAGCATCAAGAATCGTGGAGCTACCGGAGTGCAAGAGAAAGGAGGGTACTCGATCGGGCATCAAAGTAAGCTCACTACACTTGTAGGATCGATGGCGCGTCGGCTAGGTGAGAGATAGCCATTAGAGCTCCCTTGGAACGCTTGAAACAATAAGCGGTCCGTGGGTCTTGGCGGTTGAGCGAAAGCTCCCACAAAGATGAAAGTGAGGATGAGAGTTCAAAAAGTGATTTTGACCTAGAATTTTTATCAATAATAATAGAGAAATCGTTAAAGAGGAAAGGAAAAAGAAAAAAGAAAAACCTTAAACACTAGAAAAGAGTTAAGGACACCTATTGATCGAACAGAAACAATTGTTTCAAAAGTGTCTAGAATGCTTGGAAAATGTGGGACAATTCCTTTCACAAAAGAAAAATGACTTTTATTTTTGCTTAAGAATGAGAAAACATAAGAAGAAGAAGTTGAGGAAAAAAAAGAAAGATCTACTAGTGTTCAATTAATAAATGCAAAAATGAAAGAAGCTTAGAGGAGCATAATTATTGGAGAAGATGAGGAAGGGAAACTAGAGGAGTTAGAGAAATTGATGGAACAATCTCAAGTTTCATTAGAAAAAAGTGAGTTGGTAGAAAAAATGTTGAGTCTTGACTTTATTGAAGGAGAGGAAAAACAATACAAAATAATTATCAATAAATATCTTGATCTTTTTGCAACCTCTTACACAAGAATTAGAGGTATGCAAGGGGAAGGGCTAAAAATTGAACTTAAGGAAGATGCAAAACCAGTTTGTTAGAAGCTTAAGTCCTTGACTTTAGAACAAATGACTTTTTTGAGAGAAGAGGTTGAAAAGTTTCTACAAGAAGGATTTGTTTATCCTATTGTTGAACATTTTGAATGGGTAAGCACAATAGTCGTAACTCTAAAAAAAATCGGAGATTGGAAAATTTGTGCAAATTATAAACCTTTAAATGCAACCACAAAGAGAGATCATTATCCACTTTCTTTCATAGATGAGATTTTGGATTTAGTTGTTGCAGGGTATGAAAGATATAGTGTTTGTGATGGTTATTTAGGTTATTTTCAATTACCCAATGCTCTTGAAGATAAGAGGAAAACAATTTTTATGACACCTTGGGGATGTTTTTGCTATAGAGTTTTACCTTTTGGATTTAGTAATGGTCTGGCATGGTATCAAGGAAGGGTTAATAAAGTGCAAGCTCCTTTCTTGGGAAATTTTGTGAGAGATTTCATTGATGATGTCTATGCACATAGTTCAAGACTTGATCATTGTGAAAATCTAGATAAAGTGCTCAAAATAATGGACAATTGTGGTTGTCAATTTAAATTAAAAAAATGTAAGATAGCTCAACCACAAATGAAACTTCTTTGTCATCTCATGGTTTCTAAAAATGGAATAGAGCAAGATCTGAAAAGGTTAAAGCTTTGATCACTTTAGTGTCGCCTACAAATACAAAGGAGCTTATGACCTTCATTCATAAGGTAAGATATCTATCAAGATTCATACCTTTGGCTTCTAAATTGCTCTATCCATTGTAGATTGTAGCTAAGAAGGATCCTTCAGAATGGATAGTAGAATATGAGGAAGTATTTCAACAAGTCAAGGAACTGTAGGTCATGCATCATCAGTCCAAGCACTTAATTGGGAAAGGGAATTTTTTGTGAATCTATCAATAGGAGAAGGTGCTATTGGATTAGTCCTTATGCAGCGAGAAAATAATTATCGATACTGAGATCTATCTATTTTGCAAGTTGAGTGAAGTTGTAAGTCAAAAGAACATATGTTGAAATTAAATTGGTAATGATTAGTGTAATCTTTGCTTGGAGGAAGTTAACGAGGTATTTGTTGCCTAAACCCTTTACAATTTTGACAAGCTATACACTATTGCCACTGTTAGTGAATAACTCAAATCTTTTGAGGGGAGTTATAAAATGGATTTTGAGCTTGAAGAAAATTCCAAGTTGGGAATTCAACTTGAGCTACAATAGCGAATCTTTTAACTTAAAGGGGGATTTCATTCTTGTTAAAATGAAAATTTTGGGACAAAGAAGAAGTTAAACTAGAAATTAAAAAATTATTTTTGATGTATTTCGATGGATCATATCAAAAATCACATCAAGCATCATTAGGAGGAATTGTGGTTTATGATCCACAATGAAATTTGATAAAAAAGGAAACTATTAAACTTGAGGCAACCAGTAACAATGAAGCTGAATACGCAACTTTGCAAGTAACTATTTTACATTGTCAAAGAATGGGAATTCAAAGATTGAGGATTAGAGGTGATGCTCTACTTTTAGTAAAGAAAATTCTCGGAGTTTAGCAAATCAATAATCCCAAATTTAAGAGAATGTGTAATCGAATCTAGAGGGATTTGAATCAGTTTGAAGTTTGGAGATTGAAACACATAGCCAAAGAAGAAAATCAAGAAGTCATAATGCTACCCAAGTTGCAACCTATCAAGTGTTTGCTATTAGAGTAGATTTTCCTTTGTATAGAGGAAGAGAAACACTTGAATTGGAAGAATAATTTGTTTTGATTGGGAAGGTACCATCTAGTGTTCCTAAAGGAAAAAAGTACGAATTTTTGAGAAGGGCTGGAAGGTATAAATTAGTAAATGATATTATTTATGCTGAGGGAGTGGATTTGATTCTAAGAAGAGTGCCTTTTGGAAAGAGGAAATATGTCATATTCTTGAAAGTAATCATAAGGGAGCATGTGGAGGACATTATTCCTACAAAATCACATTCTAGAAAATTCTAACTGAAGGATATATGTGGCCAAGTTTGTATAAAGATGTAAATCATTGGTGTAGATCATGCCATGAATGTTAAAGAATGAATAAGAATGTTCTAAAACTAGAAACAAGAAAAACAATTCTTGCTTATGATATTTTTGAAAAATGGAGAATTGATGCAATTGGTACCTTACCTCATACATCAAGAGGAAAGATTAGTATTTTGACTATAGTTAATTACTTTTCCATTGGGCAGAAGCCATGAGCAAAAGGCAAAGCAGTAAAAAAACATCAGAGCCATTAATATGGGAATATTTCTATATGAGCATATATGCTGTAAGTTTGGGGTACCTTTAGAAATTTTGTCTAATAGGGGACCTAGTTTCAAAGGAGAATTGATTTATTATCTTTGGGAGAAAATAAAGATAATGAAGCAATTTGTTTTACCTTATTATCCTCAATGCAATGGGTTGAATGAATGATTCAATGATGAACTAATTAAGATGTTATTAAAAATGACTAAAGATTGTCCTTAAACATGGGATATTGAGCTTCCAAATGCATTATGGGCCTATCGTTAAGCCATGAAAGAGAGTATTAGGCTTTCTCTATGTAAGATGATTTTTTTGGATTTTTTGTGCTTAAAAACTTGATTATCTTGGTCAAGATTGGTGTTTTTTTGGATAGGTTAGAGCGAGATTTTGATTCTAGCTCCTAGAAACCCTGAATCAAGTATAATAACTTGTTGATATCTTTGCACATAACAAGGATTATGGGTTCACGAGCATATCACATTGCACTTATTGGATACATTGCAATCGGGGGTCACCTCCTGATTTTTTAAATTATTTCTATGCCATGGGTTGGACGGATGCACTTACTACACCATCATTGAGCATTAGCATGGCATGATGCCCATTGTAGTTATATGCAACAACTTTAGATGCATGCACACTTGAGAAAACACCTATCATTACACACACACAATCTTTGCATGCATAAGAGTTGGGATTTTTATCACTAAATTAGGAGGTTTAAGATAAGTGGAAAATGTGGTTGGGTGAGTTTGAGGGTCATAAAGGATTCCTACAATTGTGAGATGGGTTATTTACCTGGTCAACATCATGAGGACCATTATTTTTAAGAGTGTTTGTGAGATTTCAGTGGGTGGAGCAGAGTGCAATAATTATTCTTTTGCAAAGTGTTGAGAGGTGAGGTTAAGGGTCATAATTTGACCAAGGAACTGTGTTTGCATTATGCATGACACAGTGGCACATGTAGCTAGACTAGGCCCTATCTTTTCAATGAATCCATATTTTAGTGTGTGGCATTTGTTTTTATGATTGCATGGCATGGGTTTCGGATCTGCATCTCTCATCAAATCATATATGATTGAGCATGGGTTTCGGATCTGCATCTCTCATCAAATCATATATGATTGAGCATGGAGTTCAATTTCAAAACATGTCTTCATGAGAGAGGAATTTAAACACTCGAGAAATACCAAAAAAGTGCCAAATGATGAGAATTTAAGGCGGAATTCAAAGCTTGAAGGAAGCTGAGGATGCAAATTTGATAATTTAAGTGGCCGTGGAAGATGGGTATTCGAATTACTTCAGAAGTCAAACTTCGTAGTGGTTGTGGATTTTTCATAATTTTTTCAGGTACCAAATCAAAGAAGGATGAGTTCCAGGTAGTTTGGGACTTTGAGACAGACATGCAAGATTTCTCAGACAACAAATCGGGTACCTGATGCAAAAGAAGCCAAAGATTGGACACTTGGGGGGTCAAATTAGCTTGGAAGATGGAAAGGGTCATGACCCTTGGGTCTTAGTGGCCCAAAATTTTGACAAATTGGGGGACCAAGGGGGGGGGGGGGGGGGGGGCATTTTTTCCAAGTGGTGTGAAAAATGGTGACGCCTTCCTAATGGCGATGATTTGGAGAAAGGGGGCAATGATGGTTGTCAAGAACCACCTAATCTGATCATGGCAGCCTATTTGTCAAATTTTGTGCTTTGAATCACTAGCCTTTGTGTGGAGAATGATGTACTGAAGTGGGGGAACAAAATTTAGTATTTCTCTCTCCTCTCTCTCTCCTCTTAGTGCGTGTTCTCATGGCTGATTCTATGTGAGAGGGGTGGATTGAGATGAAAGATTTCGAATGTGGGATTGTGTTGAAGCATTATGGAGCATAGGTCAAAGTTTGAAGAGGCATCAACCACCATGGATGAGTATCAACATCTTCCTAAACGCCAGATACATGTGGATTTTTATGCGGTTTAATGCGTAAATGGGATCCTTTATTGTTTTATGATGCATTTTGGTTTCACATGATTGGAAATTATTTTTTATCATAAATATTAGAAATAATAGTAAGTATTAATTTTTTAATCATTTCATGCTAAACATATAAAACCCGCAAAGTACGGTTTTATGGCAAATCATGAGTTTTACAGGTTTTGTTGAGTCATAATGTATTCCTATGGTATGAAATGGTGAATGATGACAAATCTCAGTATTCTCAATCATTTTATATTTTAAAAATCAGGAAATTTTAGAAATATATATGAATTAAATCATAAAAATTTAAGAAAATTGAGTTTTATATAGAAAAAATAGATTTTATGTGCCAAAAACTCATAAGAAATTATGAATGTGTTCATGAGTATATGGTGGGGCTACGGCATGAGGTTTAGCCTCCGTTTATTACTATTTTTATGTTAAAGTGCATATTTATTACTTTTTATATACAAAAAACACATGAAAAATACTCCTTGCATATATCAACAAATGCAAAACCATAAATGATAGGGGGAAAGGGTTGTGGGGAGTTAAGAATCCATTGAAATCTAATTTTATGTATACCTTGACATATAGGATTCATTCGGTTTAAATGTTTAAATAAGGGCAGTAGCATGAATTACTTCTGTGTTGCCGTAAGCGACGATGCATTGTGTTAGGGTGAAATCATGAAAAGAATTATTTGTGCAGAATCCACGCTATTTGTTCTATAAGTTTACATGTTTTTGCACTTAAAGGCATTCACCTTTGCATTGAATTACATACACATGGTATTAGAAAAACAAATCCTAGGTGCATTGCACTTGATTATTACAATCATTGACCCACGTTGAGAGCATAAGGAGTCCCATACTATGGGATAGTATGTTCACTCTCTTTGGGGTCTAATTTGGTAAGGATTGAATTACCTCCTGGAACAATATAAAACAGTGGACTATGTTTCACATGTACTATAGGTTTGGAGGGTGCATCTTGGGGCCAATCCCTAAGGTGTAGGAGAGCCGTAGTAGGCCACAATAATTTGTTAGGGGGTGCTCCCTGTGTATGTGATACAAGGTGCTAGACACCGATCTGTTTGGGAACTCCAATTGCTTGGAGTTGGGGAGGGATTTGTTGGACTATGAACAATATAAATGTGTGTCTAAGTTAAATTAGTGTGGTTAGCCTCTAGATGCTCCTAGCCATGAGGCTGTGGGGTGTGGTTGAGTATAGAGGCCTAGCGGCTAAAGCCTTAGAGCTAGTGTCAGGCCCATTTTTTATCTTGACAGATGGTGTGTTTGCCGGGATCCACTAACAAGTGGTGGTTTTCGAATCTTGGTTAATAGGGACTAGTCACTCAGTGTATGCCAAAGGATATTGAAATAGATCCATTATTTCCTGATAGACACTATCAAGCCGAGACCCAAAAGCAAGAAAGGGCTTAAAGGGCTAGACGGTGGACTGAAATCGTTAGGAGGTATTTCCCTCAATGGAGCAGTCTGATATCCCTATGTGGGAGGGATCTTAGAGACCCTAGTTCTATGAATAGTTCTTAAGGAGGAGGAGGAAGCTCTAGTACTTCCCCTCTCTTAGTAGGTCATCCCACTTTGAGTGGGGTAGTAGTTCCACTAGTTTAGAGCCCCTTAGAAAATTTGGTTGTTGTCATGGTGCAACCTATTGCAATTCCTTCATAGATGTCAGATCTGCAAGCCTTAGGATTTCCTCTACCCATTTTTAATGGGTTAGCAAAGGAAGATGTGGAACTCCACATCAGTGAGTTCCAAAAGTTAATGTTCAACTATCGAATTCAAGATAAGGGACATTTGATGATGTTCTTTAATATGACTCTGAAAGGAAGAGCTGCAATATGGTATCACAACCTAGAAGTTAAAACCATAACTACAATCGATCTATTTTTTGTGGGTTTCCAAAGAGAGTTTGCCCCTAAGAGAGGTAGTCATTATTGGCTATGTGTTCTCAATGTAACATGTCAAGAACCTCATGAGAATATTTGAGTGTATGCCAAGAAACTAAAAGAAGTGGTTCGTAAGTTGCCAACCTATATTCATGTTCGAGCTGCTATTGCTCAACTAAAGTACTTTTTACATGGGTTGGACTTTAATATCCATGTGTAGCTGAGTAGTATTGCTCTTGCTGACATTGATACTACTATTACATGAACAAAGGAGGTAGAGTCACAATTACAAGTGGCCTATGCATCTAGGGAAAACTTGAATTTTGGTCTAGAGCTTGGAAATAATTTGGCATTTAGTAGTGGAAGTTAGGGGCCACCCATGACCAATTTGAATGGGAGAGGAAGCATAATGAGGAGTGTGCCTATGCTGCCAGCTCCTTCTAATATGACCATGCTAATGGCTAGCCAAATGGCTCCAGTAAATAATGGAAGCCAAATGACACCCTAATGTCATTTCAATTAATTAGTAGGAGCCGATCCCTAATTAGATGGTTAGACCAACTAAATGGCAAGTAGATGATCGTGGCTATGAGTCTAGTGCATCAAAATTTTTGGCCAAGTTAAGGACATGATGAAGCATTATACCGATATGATAGTGGAATAGTATAGACAAATAGCTGTAGATGCTAATTTCCTAAAAAATTAGCAAAACTTGATAGGAAATTGATAGAGGGTAGTCCATCAAGATTTAGCTGTAAGTAGTGTGGTGGTCACCACTTTTCGAGAAACTATCCTAATATCAAATGCGACATATGTGGGAAGTCCAGCCATCTAGCTAGAGTAAGATCAGCTCTCTTCAGCAAAGGGAGTAAGCAACTAGGTCCAATAAATTATCGGGCACAAGGGAATAACCTTTAGTAGAATGCGAGACTAAAACAAATATTTCAAAGAGGAAAAGCTATTGTAGGGGAGTTGTGGCATCAACCTTATCGAGGTTGTGCATATTAATTCCACTGAGGCTTCCAATTTGCGAGCTATTACAAGATGGCAAAAGTTTAAAGAAGGTGATAGGGATAATGTAAAACCTGTTGAGATAAACCCTAAATAGGATGATAAGGGGACACAAGTCCTTAACCTAATGTGCAAACCAGTCCTCTAAAAGCTTGATAGCAAAGCTAACCACAATAAGGAGCTGCCAAGGAAGAAGGTAAAAACTAAGAAAGAGGTGCCAAAGCTTGTTCAGCATGATCAAGAGAAAGAATGGTTTGGCGAGAGAAGAGAACCATTGCTAATTATCATGAATTTGATTTAGCAAGTTCTCTTTGCGAGGTAAAGGCATGAGGTGTCTAGTTATGTCCAAGAGTGCGTAAAGAGTTGAAGAAGATTCTTCACACTGGGTATATCATTGAGCCCTTGGGAATAGCTTGGGTGGGAGATGATTGGTTTGAATATGCTAAAAAGCATTGCCCAAGGGTAGCAGCATACATTGATGGCATATTAGTGGATCATGCCATTGTGGACACGGGATCCTCCATCAACATTATGAGTTCAAAATTGATGGAAAGGCTGGGACTAGAAATCCAAAAGGATGCCTCCACAATTCTTCGAATGGCTGATGATAGATTAAGGCAACCCGAAGGTTGCATTACCAAATTCCACATGACTATTGCTAATGTGGAATGCATTGTGAACTTTAGGGTTATCAGGTTTGCAAGGCAGCTAAGCTAAGTATTGTTAGGAAGGGCATGGATCTTGCAATCCGACTGTCAAGTTGATATACCCGCTCGTCGTTTGATTTTTGATAGAGGTGCCTAGCATGTGATAATGGATGCATAGCTTGAATCTCCTCAAAGTGAGAGAGTTTCTTTATCTTTGTCAAAATTAGATGCATTAGATTATCTATTTGGTAGTTTTATGGATTTCTTTGCTAGATATAACCAAATGGCTATTATAGAGGAAGACAAGTTGAAAACAGCATTTATCACTATATTTGGTACCTTTGTATATCATGTTATGGCATTTGGGTTATGCAATGCACTAGGCTCTTGGTAACTTGCAAAACTGATAAGACTTTTGGTGATATTTTCCCAGAGGAGTTGAAAATCTTTATTGATGATCTGGGGACAGCCACCACTAGGGAGAGAGAGCTGAATTTTTTAAGAAAATTTTTTGAGCATTGTAGGCAGTCGTGCATTGCTCTTAATCCAAGAAAGTGTGTCTTTATTCTGCCCTATGGATTACTATTGGGCCATTGGTTAGCTTGGATGGTATTGCGACCGCAATCCTAAAAAGATTAAGGTTATTATCGCCATGAGTCCACCATGTACTCCTAAAGAAGTGCATAGCTTTCTGTCTCATTAGTGGGATACTATTAAAGATTTATCAATGCATTAGCAGAGAGGACATTTCCATTGATGAATCTATTGTCCTTTAAGTGTCAACCTTGTTTGGAGTGGGCCATGTCAAGTATCCTTTGAGGATGTAAAGCAGTAACTAGCAAAAGTGCCTATCCTGAAAGCATCCAAAAGGGTGAGGTCTTCTATATATTTTCAACAATCACAATGCATAGCATCAGCTCTACTTCTGTTTAGCCTAAATTCGAGAGGAAAAGTGGTATCATCCAATTCCATTTTCTAGTCGTAAATTGGGGACATCCGAGATAAATTATACTTTACATAGAGAAGTTGTGCCTTGGGATAGTATTTGTGACAAAGAAATTCAAGTATTATATCTTCTATGAAAATGTGGTATTTTATACGAAGGCGGAATGGTTGAGGCTATTGATGAAAAATTTGCATCCGCCTGACCATCTAGCAAAATGGCTAATCACCTTTTGTAGGAGTTTGACTATGAAATTAGGAGTAAGCTATTGAAGTTGCAAGGCATCATTGAATGTTTGGTGGATTTCGAGGAGCCAAATGAAGTCTTGGCTAAAGGTAGTGACCTTAAGTGTCTATTGAAAATTGATATGACTTCCATCCCATCTTGGTACTTCCATAATACACTAGCTATCTACAGGAGAGACTAGAGTTACTTTAACAAAGCCCGAAAAGAGAAAATTAGACAACAAGCCTTGAAGTTTTCCTTGATTGCAGGAACACTATACTAGCAAGGTGTTGATAATATTTATCACTGATGTGTTTTAACTGATGAGATTTTATTTATCTTGAAGGAGTGCCATGACTCTGCTTGTGGAGGGTACTTTACTGGATGATTGATTGCACAAAAAGCTTTGAGAGTTGGATATTGATGGTTGTCCATTTTCCAATATGTTTTTTTGTATGTTAAGAGATGTGATACATGTCAGAGACATGATAGTAGGGAGAAAAGGAAGCACCCATTGACTCCTACCATGGCTATACTACCATTCAAGAAGTGGGGCATTGATTTTGTTGGACCTATACATCCTTCATCAACTACACAAAAGCATTATATAATTGTGGCAACAGACTATACAAAGTTCTCTATGAAGCTTGAGCTACGTTGAAGGATAATACCAAGGAAACATCTAGTTTTATCATGGAACAAATTGTCTGTCATTTTTTGGTACATCAAAAGAGCTAGTGTTTGATTGTGGGACACACTTTTTGAACAAGATCATAGAAGCCTTGATGGAAGCTCTAAAAATAAAACTCAATAAAACTACCTTGTATAATCCCCAAGTGAATGGACAAGTAGAGAGTACCAACCAACAACTTGTGGGGATTTTATTCAAGATGGTATCTGAGGGTAAGCGCAATTGGGATAAGAAACTTCATGTAGTTGTTTGGGCTTATAACACAACATTCAAGAGAGAAACATGCCACACCCCATTCAAGTTGGTATATGGGGAGGAGTGTATCTTACCCTTGGAAATCGAGTTACCCACTGTGAGGTTTGCTCTAAATCATTCATTGGGTAAGGCAGAAGCATTGCAAGAAAGATTCACTTCCCTTGTGCATCTTGATGAGATACTATTGCTTGCTCTATTACATCAAGAGGTAGGCAAGAGAGGATGAAAGCACTCCACGACCTTCAGGCTAAAAGATATAAATTCATGAAGGGTCAATTGGTGCTATATTATGGTTCTCATCGCGAGTTATTCCTTGGCAAGCTAGAGCCTAAATGGGATGGTCCTTATTATAAGATCATTCAGATAGGAAAGAATGTCTATACAGCCCTTTTAGCAAATTTGTAAGGTGTGGAGTTTAAAAATAAAGTGAGCTTTAATAAGTTGAAGCCTTACTATATGTAAGGGCCAACATTCAACTTGGTACCTTTCCAAGTCCTTCAGGATCTAGCTTAAACCTGTAGTGGATACCTAGGCATTCGGATGGGTAGAATCATTCATTATCTTGAACATTTGTATTTATACCAACATTACCACCAAGGTTGAGTGATCTGGTGGAGTAAAGATTATCATATTACTAAGTGGCAAGATGGATCTTTTACTTGGGATATTAAGGTCTACTGCTACCATTGTCATAGGGTTCTTGTTAGCGTCCCTATTGAGTTTGGTGAGGAAGGAGAGATTGTACACATGTTATACATCCTCTCTTGGCTTGACATTGACTATCATAAGTATGAGTATGTTGATCAGTATGGCGCGGCCTATCAATGAAGAATGGGTCTATACTTTGTATTTTAACAAAGCTTCTCGAGGGCCTGCTGAACATGTGAGGTGTCTGGATGGCCATTAAAGATCCCTAGCATAGAATTGTTATGAAAATGGGAGTATAGTTAGGAAACTCTTTTACTAATAATATGGCAGAATACAAGGCCTTAATCATGGGGCTGAATATAGCCTGACATGGTGGTATATACCATTTATTAGTGAAAGACAATGCGCAACTAGTGCAACCAATTGAATGGGACCTATAGTGTAAGGGATCCCAATTTGCGGATGTACCATTATGCAACCTTGGATATGTTGCATATTTTTGAGATAGTGACTTGCCATCTAATTTTCCGATAGTGGAATCACTTTGTGGATTCCTTGGCTAATTATGATTTTGTTGAAGATGTTTTTTTCAACTTTGGTCCTAAGGGGCTCTTACAATTGCCTTTAGATATTAGCCTAGGACTACTATGGAAACTTCTTGCTAACATGTCCTATTTTGGCTACTCATGGCTAGTGTGGGTTATGAGTTGGGTAAAAACTGATCACCTTTCTATTTTGTCATGGACACATATGATCATTCTATCTTATATTCATCCGATACCCCTTGCCATTTATGCAGGGGGCTTGGCCAATAATTTGATGCACTTAGGGTAGGGCCTAAGCAACCCATATCCTTGGTCTAGTTTCATACTCCAATAGAGTTATGTGGGGACCAAGGGTTTGTTTTCAGCAATAGTAAGCTGTTAAATGGTGCAATTTTTAGTTTATTTCATTAGGCCAAGAGGGCCATTTCTATCAATTTTAATTCTTGATTTCCATTAGGCCAAGAGGGCCCTTCATTCTTGTAGAGAAATGTTTTATCTCATTAGGCCAAGAGGGCCCTTCATTCTTGTAGAGATATGTTTTATCTCATTAGGCCAAGAGAGCTATGAATTTATTTGGTGCAGGTGCAATTAGTGTTTTTTTTGTTTTAGTGATGCACTAAGTAGATTCAATAGAGTACCTAGAGCGAGCCTCTTGCTATGCCAATTCTTCTTCCCTCTTGTGGCCAATCTAGGTGATATCCTTCCTTTATGAGTCTTTCCCTTTATGTTGAATGGTTATGTGTATGTGGGGATTTTTATTTTATTGGCAACTAGCATTCATGGCATGAAATCCCTGGGTTACGTTAGGTATGTTTGGGGAGGTCCAAGTAGTTTGTCTGCCTCTCTTATGAAGACATTGTCAGGCACTCTAAGAACTATTTTAGAAGGTAGTCCTAGTGACCCTGTTCTACTAGCTTACTAGGTAACTATTTCTAGGAGTCTCTGCTAGTTGTGAGGTGGCAGATAGAGAAGCCTGCCAAATAAATTAAAGAGAAGAAACAAAGTATGTATCCAAAGACTATAGTGTACAGAGGTATGTAAAAAGGGGTTCTAACCCCTAAACAAAAGAAAAGAAAATTTCAAGAGCAAATGAGCATTGCCTTGCGAAGGCCTGTAGGTTCTTGGGGACGAGCTAGACCCGAGGCCTGATGCCTTGTCTTTCTAGGGGTGATGTCTAACTAGACAAAATAAATAAGGATGGTTGGAGCAAAAATAAAATGAGCAGAAGAAAAAAGGATTTAGTGTCACCTTATGAGCCCTTGGTAGGTTCTTGGGAGTCGAGACAGGACCTGAGGCTGATGCCTTGTTCTCCTTGGATCACAATACGCTCAGCTCCCTCCTTTTTTACATGTCAAGTATCAAATCCCAAAGTATTAAACAGTGATGAATCAAAAGTATCTGAAAATCAAAGACCAGGCTATAGGAGTCCTTGCCTAGTAGGAGTTCTTGGTCTGGTTGTCCTAGGGTAGGTAGGTAGTTCAGACCACCACTCATGATAGCTTCTTTGATGGTTCCCTTTAGCCTATTTGTGTTGGAGTATTTGGTTAGCGACTAGCCCCAGATTTCGGTTAGATCATACTTGGCCTATCCCTTGTGGATCTTCATGCCTTGCTTTTGTCATGGGTAGGGTCAGAGTTGTTCTTGTGCTGTGTTGAGTATTTTGTTTTGTGGCAGCTTGATGCTTTTTATGGTTGTTGGTTGTGCGGGTTAATTCATTGATTTGACAGACTAAGTCACCCTATCATGTGGTCGCCAATGAGAGTAGAATTTAAACACCAAGGAAATGCCAAAAAAGTGCCAAATGGTGAGAATTTAAGGCGGAATTGAAAGCCTAAAGAAAGGTGAGGACGCATATTTGATAATTTTAAGTGGCTGGTAGGAATTCAAATTACTTCAAAAGCCAAACTTCATAGTGGTTGTAGATTTTTCATAATTTTTTTGGATGCCGATCGAAGCATGATAGTTCCAGGTAATTGGGGACTTTGAAAAGGATGGGCAGGATTTTTCAGACTGTGAGTATCAATGGTTGGACGCAAAAGAAGCTAAAGACCGGGAACTTAGGTGGTCAAATTGGCTTGGAGGATAGAAAGGTCATGACCCTTGGGCCTTAGTGGCCCAAAATTTTGATGAATTGGGGGGGGAGGGTGGGGTGTTGTTTTCAATGGGCATGAAAAATGGTGATGCCCTCATGATGGCAACGATTTAGAGAAGGGGGGACAATGATGGCTATGAGAAGAACCACCTAATTTGATCATCATGGCAGCTTGTTTGTCAAAATTTTTGCCTCCAATGGTTGGCCTCCACATGGAGAATTGTACATTGAAGAGGGAGAACAAAAATCAATCTTTCTCTCTCCTCTCAGTGCTTGTTCTCATGGCTGGTTCTACATGAGAGATGGGTGGATTGAGATGAAAGATTTGGAATGTCGGACAATGTTGGAGCATTATGCAACATAGATCAAAGGTTGACGAGGCATTAGCCACCATGGATAAGTGTTACTGGCTTCCCGAACGTGAGATATGTATGGATTTCATGTGACTTAATGTGTAAGTGGGATTCTTTATTGTTTTATTATGCATTTTGGTTTCATATGATTGGAAATGATTGTTATTGCTTGGAAATGATTTATTTTATTAGAAACATTTGAAAGAATAACAAGTATTAATTGTTTAATAATTTTATGCTAAACACGCAAAACTCGCAAGGTGTAGTTTTATAGCAAATCATGAGTTTTGTGGATTTTGTTGAAGTCATATTGTATTCCTATGGTATGAAATGGTGAATGATGACAAATCTCAGTATTCTCAATTATTTTACATTTACAAAATCAAGAAAAATCAAAAATATATATGAAGTGAATCATAAAAAATCTAATATAGATTTTATATGGAAAAAATAGATTTTATGCTTTAGAAAATTATGGAAATTTATGAATGTGTTCGTGAGTGTATGGTGGGGCTAGAGCATGAGGTTTAGCCTCATCTTATCCCCATTTTTATGTTAAAGTGAGTATTTATTGCTTTTTATATAGAAAAAACACATTAAAAAGTACTCTTTACACCTATCAATGAATGCAAAACCATAAACGGTAGGGAAAAACGGTTGTAAGAAGTTAAGAATCCATTGAAAATATGATTTTATGCATACCTTGACATATAGGATTCATTAGTTTTAAATGTTTGAAGAAGAGCAGTAATATGAAGAAGAGCAGTAAGTATGCATACCTTGACATATAGTAATTATTATATTAGGGTGAAATCATGAAAAGAATTATTTGCCCACAATCCACACTGGTTGATCTATAAGTTTACATGTTTGTGCACTTAAAAGCATTCACCTTTGCATTGCATTACATAGACATGGTATTAGAAAAAGAAATCTTGGATGTATTGCACTTGATTGTTACAATCATTGACCCACACTGAGAGTGTAAGGAGTCCCATGCTATAGGATAGTACACTTGTTCTCTTTGGGGCTTGATTTGGTAAGGATTGAATTACCTCCTAGAGTGAATATAAAACAATGGATTATGTTTCGTATGTGCTATATGTTTGGACGGTGCATCTTGGGGCCAATCCCCAAGGTGTAAGAAGAGAGCCATAATGGGGCCATAACAATCTACTAGGGGTTGCTCTTGTGTATGTGATATGAGGTGCTAGACACTAATCTGTTTAGGAACTCCACTTGCTTGGAGTTGGGACAAGATTCATTGAATTATGAATAGCACAAATGCATGTCTAAGTTAGATCAGTGTGGTTAGTCTCTAGACGCTCTTGGCCGCGAGGTTGTGGCGTGTTTCGATTGAGTATAGAGGCTCAAATAGAGCCTTAGAGCAAGTGTCGGGCCCATTTTTCGTCTCGACACTTCAGGTAGGACACAATGCTTTAACAAAAATAGATACATTTTTTAAAAATATTAGTTTTTGAATATCCAAGGGGTGTGTACACCAAAGTGGGATTTATGATGAAATGCTTATGAAGAATTATGGAGGTTTCAATTTGGCTTGGATACTCATATTTGTTTATTCAAATATCATCAACTTCCCTTGATTAAGGAATAATGTTATTGGTGAAAATAAAGACTCTCATTATTGGATACAACTGGTGAAGATAGGCATTGTTCATGCATAAGTGTTCATATGGGTCCATATGATAGCTCATTTTTAAGACTACCATTGCTCATCATAGAGTGGAGTTGATGCACAATGAATTTTAATCTAGGAAATTGTTACTGCTTGGAAGTGCCATGGTGGACATTCTTTTCAAAGGCATTTTTACCATTGTTAGGATTGATTCAGATGGGAAGAAATTTGATAGGGTTTCAAGAATTGAAGCTTGAAGTGAGCCCAATTTGACATGCATATGCTTATTGATACTAGCAGGAAATTTTGGGCTGACAAGTATGAGTGAGGATATTGCTCTTATTCTGAAGGCTACCTTATGGTCAGCACTACTCTAGACTTCAAAGCCATTTACCTTTCTAGAGGAATAGCAAAAGTGTCCTCCACAGAGATGGAATGACCATGATATTAGTTGTATCATTTGAGAGTACACAACATGTTGCAATTTTAAAGTTTTATGTTGAGGATTCTTCCAATTTTGAGACCTTGTTTATGGTTTCTGAAGTCAATAAGCCAACAATCTTAGTTAGAGGAGCAGGTTGGATTAGATCTTGAGTAAGTTGGCAAGGCAATGGAACATGCAAGGAAGCATGTAAATGCATTAGAATCATTGAAAAGACAGTTAGCTCAAGGAGAAAATGAGTATTGTGTAATAAAGTCTTATATCAAGGCTGTCCAAGCTAAGATTGAGATGCATAAAGATGAAGAATGAAGAACATGATGCTTACCTTGTGGAGATAAAGACTATTGGGTGAGCATATGACAAAATGCAAACACAAAATCAATGTCTGATGTAACAAATCTCAAAGCAAGATGATTACAATATTAAGTTGGTCTCAGAGAGTGCGAAAGCAAAACAACTTCATGCTTCTCTGCTTGACTTGTAGATGCACATAGACATATTGGTCCCATTCCACTCGTCCTCGAGCAATGTGAGTTATGGGGCAAGCAACTCATCTATCATCCCAACATGAGTGACAGTCAAGATTGAGTGCTATATTCTTTGTCACCAATGGCTTACCGGGTCTTTCTCACCAATGCTACCTTCCTAGGCGCTGCTACTTGGTCCCTGTTATGATGAAAGCGTGTTGTGGCACACTATGGTACCTCCTATGGATAACTTCAATTCCCCAATGCATCGTTGGTAGTCTCCATCAACCAACTTAATGAGCAAAGTATTTCTAACCCTACCTCTTGCGTCCATTTATGTGTGTGACATGTCTGAAGTGTAGGGACGCCAAGGTATGGATCATGGTCGAGTGTTAGGCCCCTGTTGATTAATCTATTCATATTTTAAGTATGGGGACGCATCCATGCATGTCTCATTTGTATATATTCATGAACACCCTGATGTTTAATCATAAAATGGATATCATAGTTTAGTTATGCCTTGTTGAGGTCCTTCCTCATCCACCCACCCTATTCTACCCCATTTCCACGGTCTTTTCTTGCCCTTTCAGTTGTTTTATCATTTTGTTGATCTTCCATGTGGATGCATCCTACGTTCACCAAATTTGCAAAATAACATTCTAGCCCTATTTGTCCCTTCGAACCGGCCACTTTTCCCTTAGTACCCTTTTGTTCCAAGCAACAGTTCATCAATGATTAATTTTTGAAGAATTTTACGCGAATCAGATATGTTTCCATACAAACATGCATTTTTTGCACTGAAACTACAATTTGATA